>NC_080181.1:49152077-49439577 GCF_950295315.1 Erinaceus europaeus | reverse complement strand
TCAGGAGCTTCAGACTAAAAACACAACACGAGCCCGCAATAACCTTGACCTTTCAAATGGAAGGTTGGCAAAATCCATTTTGATCTGAGTTCACCAGTCTGCCTCGCCTCCTCTTCTGAAATGTCAATCTTATAGAAGAGTTTGGTTTTGTGAGATATGAAAAAAGAAAAGAAAAGGAAAGAAAAGAAAATCTTTTTAGGCAAAATGGATATTTGAATGCAACTCCTTTCCGTTCTCCTGTTAAATTGTTTGACCAGCAAGGGAGAGCTGTGAGTTTGGGGCGGTATTTTTTTTTTTCCCTTTTACCCTGCAAGTGTTACTTTGAATTAAGGGAAGTACCTTCACTTTCCCCAAGAGGGGCGATTAATTCAAAAGGGGCTTTTCGTATTCGGGTCAGGATATTTTTAAAACAGGTGAGCTGTTACTGGTGATGATATGAGATTAAGAAAAAAAAAAGAAAGAAAAAAGAAAACCTTTGTGCCTGACAATAGATTAAACTGAAAAATAACAGCAGTACTTGTAAGACTAAAAGAACAGCATGCTTTGTCCTAATTAAATCTGAAGTGTGCAATAGAGTCACCCTTATTTATTTGTTATTTTCCCCTCCTACCATCCTTAGTGAAGGCTGTTCTCTTGTCCTCTTCAGGTCAGATGCTTTTGTGTTTGGCTTGGCTCATGGTATTCTGATTTTGCATTCTAGGGGTACTACCCTGCCTTCTCCTCTCCTGCAATGGCCTCTTCTTTTGTTTATCTTTAATTCTCCCTGTCTCTGCATACCTGTAGTGCACCTTTATCTTTGTTCTTTGCATTTCTTACACCAGACCCACTCAGCCCCAGGGCTTGTCAATTTTATGATTCATGGGCATATTTGTTCCCCAGCTTCCTACAAAGAAGGTCTTGGAGTAATTTAAAAACAGCCATTTCCACTGGCAAGCTGGGTTGGAAAAAAAAACTCATATTGACTGGTCTCATCTTGTATAATATAATCCAATAATAAGACCTGTTCTCAGAGGAAATAGTCAATAGGTAGTATAGTGTTAAAGCATATTTACACTAAACACATTATAACAGAACTGTCCACTTAGATTTTATTTATCATGTCACTCAAAAAAAATGATAATGATATTTTTCTCAAACATGAGTGGTTCTAGACTAACATCCTACAAGTTTCTGAAAATAGAATGTTCATTTTCCTTTAGACATATTTTTATTTTATTTTAAAGATCTATTGTTTTTAGTGTGTGTGTGTGTGTGTGTGTGTGTGTGTGAGAGAGAGAGAGAGAGAGAGAGAGAGAGAGAGAGAGAAAGATAAAGGGATAGAGAGAGAGAGAGAACCAACCAGAGCAGGACTGTGATATAGGATTGAACCCAGGACCTCACATACTCAAGTCTTGTGTTATCCCACTGAGCCATCTCCCCACTAATCTGCTCATATATTTACACGATCATTACATGGCCACTCTAATCACAGACTGTTTTTACAGTGTTCCAGACAATTAAAACAGAATAGTAACCTACTTGATTTGTAGCAGATGGGTAAGAGTGGCCTCTTCACTTTTCCAATAAATTCTGCCATCATCTATTGTTTTCCAAAAATTTGCCTTAAGAAAAAAAAATTGTGTGTGCATGCATTTCTAGATCTTTGTGACCAAATGAATTGTTCCTTTGATTATTTCCATGGTACTGGAGGTAACTTAAAAGAAGGCATGTTGTCATCACAGTTACATGATTGGCAAACAGACTTTAGTAGGAGCCCAGCAGTCTAGCAATGTTCACAGCACACTATCACAGATCAGGTCTTCAATCGTTCTTCAGTGCTGACTTGATTATTTTGATCCTAGAAATAATACTCCAAACTACAAGAAGATGAGAGGCTGTGGCATTTACTGACTGTAGACCTAACACTGAACAGATGTCCTGTTAGTTCCTACAAAATGTAAGTCATTGTGTTGTGTGCAAGGAACGTGAGACGGACAAAGTCATAGAACTGGCCCCACAACAAACAGTGTCACTTCTTCAATGTGAGATTAACACATAAGTATAGTTGATTCTAAATCATATGATCTTTCCACTAGATTCCCATGTGTCCTCCTGGCTTACTGGAAACATAAGCCTCCAAATTGATTTCATGTAATAATAATTCCCTGTCTGTGGAACGTCAAGCTGATGTTCTCCACATATATATAATCAAAATCCTTAGTAGACTTTTTTTTTTTAGGTTACCCCTCCTTTCATTAATTGAACATGTCTTTGACTGCTCCGTTGACTGTGAATCATACCATACATATCTGTCCAAACACAGCTGGTGGCCATCTTCAGAAGCCCAAGAAAAACTATGTTGTGTTGTTGATGTAGTGGAGACTATGCTGAGCTCACTACCTCCCACAATACGGAAGGCTAGGTAGATCAAAAATGAGCATTTGCAAGCCCATTGTGTGTAAGATGCCATGTCAGAGCTCCATTAGCTGTAACTAAAGCTTGTTCTAATTCTCCTAGACCTGTCAACTTTCCAGACTGTGTGCCTGACATAATGATCCCAAAGAAGTTCTAAAAGTCTTCAGAGATAGTCTGTGGCTATTCTTCTCCCCATTCCCTTCCAGGACTCAATGTCAGCACAAGGAGGGCTACACAGTGCATGCAGAACTCAGCTAAACTTCCCAGATTAGCAGCCTGGAATTCTGAAGTTTTCAACCTTGAAATTGCAAAAACTCCTCTCATTCATTGCTCTGTCATTAAGTCCTATAATGCTTTTGTCCTTGAGAGTGTAAATGAATCCGTCCATTTGTCCCATTTCTTTTTGTAGAATACTGCCCAATCCCTACCATAGCTTAGTTAACACTTTTAACATTCTCTCCCGTCTCTTTAATGTGGCAGCTTCACTCTCTTTTCTCTGTCCCTCTGGATAGATCTCACCGTAACTTTTGACATGCTATCCAAGAGGCTGTAATTCCCATTGTCAAACTTGTTTAATAATATCTTTATCTTTCCACAGTGTGGAATGGTAGTCAGACAATGGTACTATCTGAAAGATTAGTTATGGGTCTAAAATGTTGGAAGCCAATCTCAATCTGTACGCACAGGAGACTATCAGATAAATTGTGATATAGTTATCCAGTGAAAACATGCGCTGGAGTTAGGAAGAATGAGGCAGTAGTGTAGTGCAGAATTTCCAAGATTTCTTATGTAAAGAAAGTAAGGAATGCTCCCACTTGTATTTTTTTTTTAATGCAGAAGTGCTTATATATAAATGCTTCCAAGAGAATCTCTTGGAAGGCTATGCTAATTTTTTTTAATGTACTAACAAGGACAGCTGCAATAATGAGACATTGAAAAGACAGACTTGAGTCTTACCAGGAATCCCACTGAAAATCTGCTTTGTTTTATCATGTCCACACGTTACCTCTTCATAAATGTACTGTTCCCCTCATAGAGACTTCACCCAACTTTAACAAATTCACCTTGCCTTGCCCCTAGAAAATGCATTTTACTTATTTTTAAAAATATTTATTTTCCCTTTTGTTACCCTTGTAGTTTTATTATAGTTATTATTGTTGTTGCTGTTGATGTCGTCATTGTTGGATAGGGCAGAGAGAAATGGAGAGAGGATGGGAAGACAGAGAGGGGGAGAGAAATATAAACATCTGCTGACCTGCTTCACTGCCTGTAAAGCAACTCCCCTGCAGATGGGGAGCTGGGGCTCGAACCGGGATCCTTACACCAGTCCTTGTGCTTTGCACTACTTGCGCTTAACCTGCTGCAATACCGCCGACTCCCAAGAAAATTCATTTTAAAGAGGATTTATCAGATTGTAACTTTCCTAAGCTGGAAATCAGATTGTTTTATTATGATGAAATGATATAGAATGAAATTTTTTGACTGTTTAATTATTTTTAGTGGCATAGTTTAATGGTATGGTGTATATTACACTATGGTGTAATTATTACCATCATCCAGCCCCAGAAATATTTCATCTTCCCAAACAAACTCTTTCCCCATTAAACACTAAAATTCCAGTACTTCCTGTTTGTAGTCAATGGGATCACCATTCTAATGTCTGCCTTTGTGAATCTGTGACTACTGTGAGATACCTTTTGGGAGTGAAATCATTCAATATTTTCTTTCTTTTTTTCTTTTTTTTTTTTTTTGCATCTTGGCTATTTCACTGAGCATATAGTCAAGGTCATTCATGCCTTCATATGTGTAAGAAGTCCATCCCATTCTTAGGACTAAGTAATAATAGTCCTCTGTGTAGACAGTTCACATCTTGCTTATCCATTCTTTTTTTAAAAATTTTTATTTATAAAAAGGAAACATTGACAAAATCCTAGGATAAGAGGGGTACAACTTCACAGAATTCCTGCCACCAGAACTCAGTAAACCCATCCCCTCCCCTGATAGCTTTCTTATTCTTTAATCCTCTGGGAGTATGGAACCAAGGTCATTGTGGGTTTCAGAAGGTAGAAGGTCTGGCTTCTGTAATTGCTTCCCCACTTAACATGGGCATTGACAGGTCGAACCATACTCTCAGCCTGCCTCTCTCTTTCCCTAGTGGGTAAGGGCTCTGGGGAAGCGGAGCTCCAGGACACATTGCTGGGGTTGTCTGTCCAGGGAATTCTGGTCAGCATCGTGCTAGCATCTGGAACCTGGTGGCTGAAAAGAGAATTAACATACAAAGCCAAACAAATTGTTGAACAATCATGGACCTAAGGGCTGGAATAGTGCAGATGAAGAGTTGGGGGGGGTCCTCCATTTTGTAGATAGCTAGTAGGCATATTTTAGTTAAATTCCAAAGGGCCTGTGGCTATACTAGTTTTTTTTTTTCCTTTTTCTTTTTGTCCCTGAGTCTGAAATCTGATATGCCAGTGGATCAAAGTTATTCTCTGGGGAGATGATGTCATGGCTGGGAAAAGGACCAGAAAGCTGGATCAGGGAAGACAGTAGCTCCCTAATATGGGAAAGGGGTATACATATTGTTGACTATAAACTCCATCTATTTGATGTGATCTGGGGCCCAAAATTAGGTTAGGAGCCTTTGTGACCTCTGCATCCCTGTAGATCTAAGCTCACATTCTGTGGTCATGTGTAGGAACATTCCATGCTGCCCCAATATCAACCTATCTTCCTCAGGTGTAGCATAGCGTATGTTGTGAGGGTGAGGGTGGATGTTCAGCTTCATGGGGCGGGGTGGGGGGAGGATGGGATAGGACACAGTCTTTTGGTGGTTGGAATGGGGTTTATGTACACTCTTATTAATTTGTAGTCATCTAAATCACTATTTAAGTAATATGAGAGGGGAAAAACTGATTAAATGTCTCAAACTTTTTAAAGCACAGACTGAGTATTTTTAATACATAGATTGAGTCTTTGATATGTTGACTCTCTTAAAAACTTAGTCCAGGGAGAACAGAAGCAACCAGTGGCATAGCTATATACAAATAATGTCAAAAGACATAAAATATTGCTGGGAATAGTGTGACAAACAGGTGGAGCATGGTGAGGCTTTCCCATTGAAAAATGGGGAACTGAGGAAACAAATCTTCCTGTAAGACTCCCTCTTGTGAGGTTGAGCTGGGGAGAGGCATGGACTCAGATTTCGCCTCCCTATCAGTCCCTCCCTGTCTCCAAAAACCCTGCATTTTTCTGCCTCCAGGAGCCCGGCATTCCTTAAAACATTAAGCCAGCTCCCCCGCTCCACCCTGCATTCCTGATACTATGGCCTGTCCTTTCATTATCTACATATCAATCTTTTGCTTTGTCTAACAAATAACTTTCGCCCTCCTCCCTATTCCCCCACCCATTCTGCTCATTTAATATATTCTTTTCCTACCCTCAAGACTGCAGGGTATTATTATTCCTACCAATTAAACTCCTAACAACAGTTGCTAAGGAAGCCCCTACCTTTCCCACCCCCTTTTACCTTTCTCCACCCCTTTCCTAACCATGCATGGTATTGTCAAACCACTTCCATTTGCCACGCCATTTGTGTCAGACTGGGAGGCTGACACAGGACTCTGGGGCACTCGGATAAATAAAGATTTGAATGGCCTCGCTGCCACAAGCTTGGTTCCTGGGTCATCTCTCTCTCTCTCTCTCTCACATCGCTAACCTGACAAAATATGGTGATGGTATGTATGATACAACAAATCCTAACAAAGGGATTTTTCAAAATTTTACAAGTTTTTAACATGAAAAAAAACAGAGCTTCAAGCATAAGTCATTATATTTAATATTACAAAATTTGGTTATAAACTTCTGAAAATCTGCAGATAAATCATACCACTGATTAAAATAAAACCTTTATTTTGAAGTATACTTTCTCTGGTATAATTATCATAGTGATACATATTTTGTAATCCTAACATGTCCAATATATCTGGCTTATAAATATTTGATTATATATATATATCCACTAAATTACAGAGCACTAAGATGGTAGAAAGATCCATCCTAGAAGCAGACATTGCTTTTGGACATGAACTAAATGAGAAATTCCTTAACTCTTTTGTTTCTCCACCCAACTTTATTATCACTTCAGGCCTGCATTTATCATTCCTTGTCTTAATGGTGAGGCCTGTTACATATACATAGCTTCTTAAAGTGAGGTCCAATTGGGTAATTTTCCATTTTGAAATCACTACCCTTGTTCAAGATAAACTTTATGTGGAAACTCAGTGAAAGGAAATAAGCATGAGCTCATGAACCAGAGAGCCTGGTGCTTGACATGCAGATACAGTGTTTACCAGCCAGGTACTTGGGAAATAGCTACATGACTTAGAGAGAGAGAGAGAGAGAGAGAATGTATGTGTGTAGGAGGTGAGTAAAAAAAATTTGAATGACTCCATGAGGAATTCTGGAAATCATTTTATATAAACCTACCATGCTTTGCCAGTGGTGAAGCAGTGTTGCAGCCCTCTCTCTCTCTCTCTCTCTCTCTCTCTCTCTCTCTCCCCCCTCTCAATTTATGGCTTTCTCTAGCCAATAAATAAAGATAATAATAAAAACTTAAAAAAACATAATTGTCTTTAAAAGCAATAAATAAATAAAATATGGAGCTGGACAATAGCACAGTGGGTTAAGGGCAGGTGGCTCAAAGCATAAGGATCCCGGTTCGAGCCCCCAGATCCCCACCTGCAGGGGTGTCACTTCAGAAGTGGTGAAGCAGGTCTGCAGGTGTCTACCTTTCTCTCCCCCTCTCTGTCTTCCCCTCCTCTCTCCATTTCTCTCTGTCCTATCCAACAATGATGACAACAAGGGCAACAAAAGGGAATAAATAAATATTAAAAATAAATAAATAAATAAAATAATGTCTACCATGTACCTATGACAAGAAAATCCAGACCGGAACTGCTAGTCTCTTTGCTCCCTTTCTGTTGTTATTACGTAATTGTATGGTTGATTCCCGTTAAGAGTTACCTTTATTAAGATATAAAATTTTAAAGAACCCACAAGGACTCTTATTTGCAAAATAATTCAGGTCTTTGCAATGGGGGTTCCAAAATTTTTCTACATTGATTTATAACCTTTGAGGGGGGGAAAAAAAACATTTTTTAATTCTCCATGGTTTCTGATCACTTAGGCTTTTCTGGACTTGGGGTAACTCAGCATGCCACATGTTTTCCTAACAAATTGCATTCGGACACTTTCCGACACTTTCATTATTTTAACTCAGGTAATAATTAGTCACTGTCAGAGGAAGGACCTAGGTTGTGCAAATCAGAATAAATTTACCTTGCTGTAGCAGCAGTCACAAATGAAGCAATAAATTAGAAATAGCAAATTGTTACAGACTTAAGACATCGCAAATCAAAATCGCTCCCTGAAACCCAAGGAAAGGTAGAGGACTGCCAAGATTTCTCTGAGAGCTTCATTTTTTCCAGCTAACTTTCAGAGTTGAATCAGTTGTGTGACGGATGCCAGAGATGCTGCAGACTCTCTCATCATGAAGATGATATCCTGGGACTTTTCCCCAGAATATAAGCTTATTCAACAACACAAGTGCATTTGTCCTGGTACTCAGAAGCTCCTAAATCCTTTATGTAGGCACACATCCAGGACTCCAACCTACCTACAGAGAAACAAACACATACACAGACAAACTGAGAAAGTACAAGAACTCTTCTAGGGTTAAGTGCACGTGGCGCAAAGCACAAGGACCTACATAAGGATCCGAGTTCGTGCCCCCGGCTCCCCACCTGCAGGGGAGTCACCTCACAGGTAGTGAAGCAGGTCTGCAGGTGTCTGACTTTCTCTCCACTTCTCTGTCTTCCCCTCCTCTGTCCATTTCTCTCTGTCCTGTCCAGCAACGACAACATCAATAATAGCTACAATAATAAAAAACAACAAGGGCAACAAAAGGAAGTAAATATATATATATATATTTTTTTTTAAAAAAGAGAACTCTTCCAAACCAGTCCCTTTGAGGATAACAAAGCCTTTTCCTGGATCTGAGTAGTCAAAATGGTAACATTTGAGAATGCAGGAGGTTTGGGGATCTAGTTAAGCTTCTGTTTCAGGGGTAGATAATCAAGTGAAGATCATTTTATTTATACACACACACACACCCACACACACAAAATCAGAAAGGCTCTTGAGTGCAACAACCAAAAGAATGTGACTGGCAGGTGTGATAGGTCAGAGTATACAAGAATATAAGTAGAATAAATGTTAAGTCCCACCACTTTCACCCAGAGAAACAAAGGCCTGAAATTACTGTGTAAGAAAACTGATTTAGGTTGTGAACAAGAACAGGGCATGTGCCGACTGTGTGATATTGCAGCTAATCCCATCTTTGTCTTTGATTACAGAAGTGGCAACATTGCACTTTGGGGGACAATTATCCTTTTTATTTCTCTTATAACTTTTTAATCATTTTATTGAGGTTGTCATTTCATTAATGGCTGTTGACATAGGCATATAATTTCTCATCTCCCTATTATGGGTGTCTGCAAAACACTCTCACCTTCAATTTAACTCCTTTACCACCACCATGCACCAGGACACCAAGACTCCTCCCACTCTCCCCCCCTCTTTCCCAGAATCCTTTGCTTTGATGCAATACACCACATCCAATCCAAGTTTTGTTTTGTATTTTCCCTTCCTGCCTTTGTTTCTGAAGTTCCACCTATGAGTGAGATCATCAGGTATCCATCGTCCTCTTCTTCTGGTTTGGCATGATTCTTTCAAGCTCCACTCAAGGTGAAGCAAAGGAGTCACTTTCATCATTCTTAATGGTTACATGGTATTCCATTGTGGATAATGGTTACATGGTATTCCATTGTGGATAATGGTTACAAGGTATTCCATTGTGGATAATGGTTACATGGTATCCCATTGTGGATAATGGTTACAAGGTATTCCATTGTGGATAATGGTTACATGGTACTCCATTGTGGATAATGGTTACATGGTATTCCATTGTGGATAATGGTTACATGGTATCCCATTGTGGATAATGGTTACAAGGTATTCCATTGTGGATAATGGTTACATGGTATCCCGTTGTGGATAATGGTTACATGGTATTCCATTGTGGATATATACCATGACTTTCTAAGCCATTCTAAACCATTGCATATCTGACTTACTTCCAAATCTGGGTTATTACAAATTTTGCTGTAAACAAAGGAGTGTATAGGTCTCTTCAGATAGGTATCTCTGTTTCCTTTGGCTATATCCCCAAAGGAGAAATAGAGGCAATTATTCTAATTAAGGAGTGATCAAGTAATAACAACATAGTGTTTTGATAGGGCTCACTGTCATATCTACATTGTAGGAAATGCAAAAAAAAAAAAAAAAAATACCACCTAGGACCAAACACTAAGAAAACAGCAGTTTACGACAAGATTTATACAGCTATATCACTTGAAGGGAGATCCTTGCATTAGGATGTATATGCATGAAAGTTGACTTTCTTTACTGGAAAAAAAAATGCTACAAGGAAGAAAGAGTAGATTTGTCCTTTTTGGAACAATAGCAGAATTGAATTTAGTCTTGAAAGAGAGCATAAAAACCAATGAGCATATTTCTGGTTAACGACCACTTATTCGCGGGCATCTATTTTCCTCCCACTCCTTTTACCCACCAGTGTCTTTAATAAAATTATCAGTTTTCTTTTTAAAATATTTTTATGCATTTATTTACTAATGGATAAAGACAGGCATTGAGAGGGGAGGGGGAGTGGAGAAAGAGACAGAGAGACACCTGAAGCCCGCCTTCACCACTCGTGAAGCTTCTCCCCTGCAGGGGACGACAAGGGGCTTAAACCTGGGTCCTTGTGCACTACCTGGCCCCAGATTATCTGTTTTCTAACTAGGGAAATGCCTGCATCGTCTATGGAAACAGGGATAGGTATGACAGAAACCTTGAGGAATCCTATTACATTTGACATAGTTATGCCCCTAGACTAAAGGAAGAGCCTTTAAAGGTCAAGTTGTGGCTCTCCTTGATGAGTAGCATGGCATCATGGTAGTACAGAAATGACCTAACAGATCCTACTAATATCCGTAACTTGTAAGAGATGAGCCAGTAGGACCCAGTATACCCGGGACTCCTCTTGACACTGATGGTCTCATATGAGGTTATAGATATGGGTTCACAGTTGTTTATGGACCTTTCTAGAGCCATGGGAAGCAGTACTGAAAGAGAGGGGAGGAGTCTGACATTTCATAACCACATTGAATCCTTGGCATCAAATGTGGGTTTTGCAAGGAAGTGGTCTACTCTTCCTCAGATGCCAGTTGACCAAAGGAGAGAGACTAGAATTCCCATATCCCCGTCCCAAAGTTGTTGACCAGGCAACAAGTAGCGCACAATGACAGCAACCTGTCCATGGGTCTACAGTGGGATAGAATCACCCAGGGTTGTCACTTGGACGCCGTAAAGTTAAAGAACCCGTCCTCCACATTCAGAGGCACAGCTCCAAGAAGCACCTTCTCATTTTACACTAGTAAGTCGATGTAGGGAAAAAAATGGAATGTCAGCAAAGCATGGATCTTCACAGATTTGGGGATCTCTAAGAACAACAACAGAAACATTCACAGGAAGTATTAAAGAAAAGTTGTTAACTAAAAACAATTCTCTGTGACCCACACTTTATGCTCACAAAATACCTAGACATACAGAACTATGACATGAGAGGTTAAAATGGAAAAAAAAAAACTGTCAATAAAAGCAAGCTAACCAAAATAGGAGAGAGAGAGAGATATTGGGGAGAGAGACAGAGAGAGCGAGAGACTTTGACAGGACAAAGAATGCAATACAGGAAGTAAAATTGTCACTGAGACAATCACGGTGAAATCTTTACCTGCATGGTGAAATTTGCACTCAGACTTTAGAAGGAAATTATGAGTGTTTTACAAGTCGGGAAAAGTCATCAAAAACCCTAACTATTGCCATGGGAGAAACAAAGAGGCCTACAAAATGGAATTTAAGTAAAAAGAGAAAGGAAAGGGCAACATAGAAATAAGAATTAAAAAAAGAAGAAAACTCTGAGCATGCAGATTGCAAAACCATCTTGGGTTCAGAGAAAAGAGATCACTAACAGCACCAACTTGGTTAAAATGTTTTCATACACAAGAATAAAAACAAAAGGAGCCAGGTGTGCTCAGTAGAGGGCATATGTCACGGTGCACAAGCCCCAGTCCCCAGCTACAAGGTGGGAAACTTCAGAAGCAGTGAAGTAGGCTTCTCTCTTTGCCCCTCTCTGTCTTCCTTTTCCATCTCAATTTCTCTTTGCCTCTATCCAAAAATAAACTTTAAAAAGAAAACAGAATCCTACTAATGTTCAGAAAGAAAATATAAATTCTTTATTCTTCTGACTAATCACAAAAATCAGCTTGCCATCTCCTGTTCTGTAACTCTAGGCCAAAAGACATTGACAGAGTTAAAAAACTTTATAAAATTTGGGAGCTGGGCGATAGCGCAGCAGGTTAAGCGCATGTGGCACAAAGCATAAGGACCAGAGTAAGGATCCTGGTTCGAGCCCCCCGGCTCCCGACCTGCAGGGAAGTCGCTTCACAGGCAGTGAAGCAGGTCTTCAGGTGTCTGTCTTTCTCTCCCCTTCTCTGTCTTCCCCTCCTCTCTCCATTTCTCTCTGTCTTATGTAACAACAACGACATCAACAACAACATAACTACAACAATAATAAAAAAACAAGGGCAACAAAAGATAAAATAAATAAGTATAAAAAATTATAGAATTCACACAATATGAGGGTCAGACTTGAGAACTTAATCATTTTCACAGAAGGCAAAAAAAAAAAAGACATTTTCCTGTACATAAACCAAAACATAGATTTGTGACTCACATCCCTTTTCTGAAATGTTATTTAAAGATAGATTTTAATTAACTGAGATGCAAGAAAATAAAATTGTGGCATGAAATACCTACTAAAAAGATTAGCAAACTAAGTCTAAGAATGGCTGTAAGAAGGACATTTGCAATGTTACTACTGGCTGTTTTGTTTGTTTGTTTGTTTTTGAAGCATAAAACTTGCTAAACCAATTGTAATAAATAGAGCCTGGAACCACACTCTGTCTCTTCGTTCCCTTGCCTCCGTGGATGCTTGAAGGGTTCATGAGCAGGTTGACAGACAGATCATTTGGCTTGACGGGCTAGTCCCAGCATAACTGCATGTGAGGGTCAGAGACAACTCATTTTCCCAACTGGATGTTTTATTATAAGTCACTATTATAAAAGTTCAATATTTTTTCTTATATAAAAATCAATACATTTGTGGCTTCTATTTCTTTTTATAATTTTTAATGATTTAATCGTGATGAATAATATTGTAAGATAATAGGGGTACAATTTCATACAGTTCCCATCACCTGTGTCCCATCTCCTCCATTGGAAACTTCCCTATTCTTTGTCCCTCTCTAGGAATATAGACCAAGATTCTTTTGGAGATGCAGAAGGTGGAATTTCTGGCTTCTGTAATTGCTTCTCTGCTGGACATGGACATTAGTAGGTTAATCCATAACCCCAGCCTGTTCCTATCTTTCCCTAGTGGGGTAGGGCTCTGGGGAGGAGGGTTCCAGGACACATTGGTAGGTTGTCTGCCGGGGAAGTCTTTAGCATGTGCAACTTGGTGACTAAAAGGCAATAAGATATAAGGCAGGAAAATCTGTTTATTATACAGGAACCCAAAGCTAAGAATAGAGTAAATGAAGTTAGGAGTCTTCATGGTAGAAGAAGCTAGGAAGTCTGCTTTCAGTATGTTTCAAGGGGCATGCCATTATTTGCAGGCTTTACTTACAACTTCAACAGCAATTAAAGCCTCCTGAAAGTCAGTGCTCTATTTTTGTCCTCTCACTGCCTTCCCCAACTCTGAAGTGGGCCTACGACTTAGAAGTCACCAAACACAGATCCACTAATTTCTATCTGCAGAATGTCTTAGCATATGCTATTTGCAGGAATGCAAGTTCCTTGAGGAGATGCTAAAACCCATGATGTAATTGGGAGAGTTAATATAAAGCCATACAAAAGGTGGTGATGATTTGAACATTGATGATGTTTTTGTGTACAGAGAAATTATACTTGAGCAGAGGGGAGAAGGTGATATTGTGCTGGGCTGGAAGATTGAGAGAAAGAATCAGGACTGAAAGAATCAGAAAGACAGGACTCAGAAGAATTTATATAGTTTTGCTGACAGATAATGAGAAGGCTCTTTCAAGTGGACCCTTTAAAACTGGAAGAATCTCAAAAGAAAATAAAATCATACTTCTTATCATGTACTATAGTAACACCTAAAAACAGATTCAAGGAGAAAGAATTATATTTGATTAAAACTACACCGTGCTAGGTAAAGAGCACCCACGGGTCCTTAGTAGAAGCAACAAAGCCGTCTAATATTCTCACTTGATTTCATTGTAAAACGAGAATTCTTGGATCTATAAAAAGAATTCACACTCTTACTATGATAGCCCCTATTTAACTCACAATTATTTTATGCATGCTTCACCTAAGTGATGATTTTGTAAATGCTGGCCCTGTTCAAACACATTTTTTTTCCTTTTTATATCCATGGTATTTAACTTATGTTCAAGTCTTTATCTTCCCTTCCATCTGAAATCAGCTTGTCATTATTTGTCCTGTATACTTCCTTCTCCAACCTTCCATTTCCAGGGTCCATCCATCTTATCTCTCCTATACAGTGTTTCTGGATTATTATTTTTCCCTAAGTCTTTTTTTAAGGCATTTAAATTGAACCGTAAAGCAGAGACATTGGGCATTCACTCTAATGTTTTCTAAATGGTCTTCCTTGGAATACCTGCTGCTGTAAATAGCACAGTAAATGGTCTTCCTTGGAACACCACTTGCTATCAATATTCTGCACAAACATATCCCCCATAAAGCCTGGAAGCTGCTCCACCCCGTATTGCCCTTAGAGAGCCGTAATGCATATTTGAACATTCAAGATCAACAAGTTCTTCAGTACAGATGAACATTCAGGATCAACAAGTTCTTCAGTACAGAAGCCAGCTGAACTTGGTCTAGTCCAGGCAACTCCTAAATAGCTGTTGGATCGTGTTCTGTAGAAAAGTCCTTGAAAAAAGGCTCCTAGAGTCTAATCTCTTTTCACAGAAATTCTCTGACCTGGTAACTGCTAGAACGCAGACACACACACACACACACACACACACACACACACACACACACACACACAAACACACACACACACAATGCTGATTTGGTTAAATTCATTACTAAAGAGAACTTTTAAAAAATGAATTCTTACGGAACCAAGGAGTGGGTTCAGTAGTATAGCATGCGTCCCACATGTTGGAGATACTGAGTTCACACCCCAGCACCATGTGAAAGCAACAAAGACAAAATAAGTGGAACTCCATGTATGGTAGAGCAATATCTTCTCTTCTCTTCTCTCTCTCTCTCTCTTTCTCTTTCTCGGATAAAGAAGAGAGCATATACCAGAGATGAGCCATGCTCCACTCTTTCTCTCATTAACATAAATGAATATTTTAAAAGAAGGAAAGAAAGCAGAAAAGAGTAGTAGCAGTATAGACATATAATGAAATATAATTCAGCCATAAAATGGAAATAAATCTTCATTCTTTTGACTATATTTGAAGCCTGAAGACATCATGTTAAGTGAAATAAGTCAGCCCCAGAAGAACACATGCTACATAATTCAAGAGCTATCTGATGTAATCAAACATATGAAGGCAGAGAAAGCATGATGGCTACTGGAACTGGGAAGAGGGGAAGATAAGGAGGAGTTATTCTACAAGTATAAGTTTTCAGTTTTATAAGATGACTAAGTTCTAGAAGTCCACCATACACCTGTGTGACTCTAGTTAATAATTCTGTATTATATCCTTAACAATGGCCCAAGAGAGTAGATACTAAATTAAGTGCTCTTAAGAATAAAAATAAAAATTGACCTTGTGCTTTGCTTAAGAAGGCACAGTGACTTCATTTTTTATTTATTTATTTATTTATTTTTACAGGATGAAGTCTAAATGTTCAAGCAGAGTAGCCTTGATCTTTAACCATCTGACACTGGGCTCTCTCCAGCACAGTCCCAGAGTTTAACCAAAACCATATCTCACATGCTCTGAACATCAAAAGTGACACAGCTCTCAATGATCCCAGGCCTTTGCACATGCTACATTTTCTGCTTAGAATGCGTTGTACACACTGTCTCTTTGTAGCACATGCTTTCAAAATCTTCCGTAACTATCTAGTCATCTGTGACTGCTCCAGGCAATTAACCTTTCTCTTCTCTAGAGTTATTATTCATACTAGAGTGAACATGTCTGATGTTAGAAATCAACCCTTGGCAGTAAGATTGTAGGAGGGTTTGTCTTCATATTCTCAGGCTGCCATCACAAAATACTATAAGATGAAATAAATGCCTTCAACAGTGGAAATTTATTTTCTCACAATTCTGGAGCTTGAAAGCCCTAGACCAAGTCATCAGCATGATTTAAAAGTTCTTGATGAAGGCCCTCATCCTGACACCTTCTCATGGTGTCCCCAGATAGTGTGAAGATCAGACTCTCCAGACTCTTTCTCTTCTGATAAGGGTGCTAATCCCATCATAGTCACCCCATCCACATGATGGCATCTAAACCTAGTCATCTCTTCCATCACTTCCATCTAACACTAAACCAGATACTAGGTCTATGGCTGTACCACCATGAACATGCCCAGTCTTATCTGCCTTGGAGGCTGGGATTAGCATTTAGTCCGTAATCATTGCTCATATGAATTCCAGAGGCATAGCATGCAGCACACATATGTCAGTCATTAGGTCAATTTTCATGGTTAATCAGATGGACAAACCAACCCATCAATACACTTCCAGCAAAGAAGGTAAAATAGTGAAGTGACAGTGTCACACATGGGAACAGGAGATGTCTCTATCAGCCCAGTAGGCAACAGCAAGAAGGACTACATTAGCAATGGAACTCTTTTTAGACATCTGGAGCAGAAGGTGGCTCACAAAACTGGGTCTTTCCTAACTGCCAGAAACAAGTGATACAAAACAACTTTACTAAACATCTCAGAGTTACCAGTTCAGGGTCATTTATCTATTAATTTTGTCCATATATGCTTTTAAAGTTTCAGTCTGATTTTTTTTTCTTTGTTTTTCGTCTTAATATTACAAAATGAAAAGATGTCACACAGCTGGCAACAACATCTTCAAAGAACTTTAAAATCTTGAGACTCCAATAGACCAAGTCTATCTAATTGATTATCTCTGTTATGAGAGTTCTTGGCTTTAAATAATCTGTAAATATATAAAAATAAATGTCAATGCAATCATTGGGGGTGGGGGGAGAATGATGTCTCCCAAGGTTACCAGGGAGTGATGATTAAATCGCATCTGTTCAGTATGTTTATGTCGATCCTCTACAGCATAATCTACTTCAAATATTGGAGACAGCAATGAGCAAAGTATAAGCTGAGGAATGAGCGGTTTGCCACTCAGCAACTTAGAGATGGTCTCCACCAATTAGAGAGGCTGGTGTTCATTTGTTAAGGCCTCAAATGATTGGAGGAGCTGTCCATCGCAGACTGCTTTGCTTAGGGAAGCACCCTGTTTGCAAACACAGAAGCGTATTTACATTCCGATGAATAATGAAAGTTATTTATTGCATGTACTTGAAATAAGGATTGATTTTGGAGTGCCACTCATAAAAACCAGCATTAAAACAAACAAACAAACAAACAAACAGGTTACAGGCTCAAGTTTTCATGGCAGTTCAAGCAAAAGAGCCCTTGGAAACTGTCTTCCTCCCAAATTGTGATCATAAAGATTGGAGTTGGTTTAGATCGGGACAATCAATTTATCCTGTGAACTTCTGGATAATCTATAACATAAAGGAGTTTAATTGAATCATGCAGTTGGGCTTTTGCCCAGAAAAGTGAGAATTTAAATGCTGATACAGTGTCAGCTTCCAATGATACCAGTCAGCACTCCTTAGATTGGATGGAAATAATCCTATTTGTGGATATGCAATATGATAGGACTGTGCTTGTCTGTAAACTTGCAAGCAAAGGTAATTAAATAATTCCAGCATGTCTTCATACAGAGGGGAAGAAAAAAAAAAAAACTATTGACCTCCAAGTAAAATTTGATATGCATTTTCCTTGGAGCTACTGAACAAAATCACTGAATTTTTTTTTAGCAGTCTTTATCTTACTTTGGAATGGCAACAGCATGATAGCAAACACACACACACACACACACACACACACACACACACACACACACACACACACACACTGAGGAGTTGCCATAGCAACAGGCATAGCTGCTCCTAACCCACTGGAGAAGTTTGTCACAACTGCAGTCCCACTGGACTGGGCCATGTGGTTCTTCTTGCCCGGGACTAGAGATTCAACTTTGGTTCAAATTCTACATTTTAAAGTTCATCTTGATTTAAATTCTGAATTTCTCACATCCTCTTTCCTGAGCTCCAGCCTTATCAGAGCATTCATAGGAAAGTAAATCTGCCACAGAGTCACTTAGAACATTGTCACTGGGATGACATCAACACACATCAAGAATGAGCTTCATCTCAGAACAGAAGTGGCTATTCCAGAAAAGCTGCCTTTTGAAGTTTGTGCCTCTAGGAAGCTCTGTTCCCAGTATGTTCAAAAGGAACCGGATGATATGGTTAAACTCTTGATCAATTTGAGGGCTCTGAACTCCAGTTCCTTCAGGACCCAGAGAGAGGAGAGGAATAAGAAAGAAAGAAAGAGAGAGAGAGAGAGAGAGGGAGGGAGGGAGGGAGGGAGGGAGGGAGGGAGGGAGAGAGAAAAAGTAAGAAAGAACATTCAGAAGTAGGAAGTAGTAGATGTGATTTACAAAGCGGGAGGTAAGATAGCATAATGGTTATGCAAAGAGATTTTCATGCCTTTGGCTCCAAAGTGCCAAATTTAATCCCCACACCACCATAAACCAGAACTGAGCAGCAGTGCTCTGGTAAAAAAAAGAAAGAAAGAAGGGAAAGAAGGAAGGAAGGAAGGAAGGAAAGAAGGAAGGAAAAGGAGAAAAAAGTAGGAGGAAAGGAAAAGGCAGGACTACAGTGGGGGAAATGGGTAAAATATAGTGAGTCCATATATGTGATCTTGAGAAAAACTAACTGTTTCCAGTGGAGGGAATGGGGACATGGAACGCTGGTGGTGGGAAATTTTATAAATCAATATTAAGTCACTAAATAAAAATGTGAACCATTAAGAGAGAGAGAAGGAAAGAAGGAAAGAGCTGAGAGCTGAGTACCATTTCCTCTAGAAATTCATCTCTGTGGTGTGAAAAAGGATCACTATTTGGGAGCCAGGCAGTGGTGCACCTGGTTAAGTGCACACACTACAGTGCACAAGGACCCAGGTTCAAACCCCTGGTCCCCACCTGCAGGGGGAAAGCTTCACAAGTGGTGAAGCAGGGTTGCAGGTGTCTCTCTGTCTCTCTCCCTCTCTGTCCCCCCCCCTCCCCTCAACTTCTCTCTGTCTCTATTCCAATAACAAATAAATTAATAAATATTTTTTAAAAAGCGATGCACTATCCTTTTTTATTTATTTTTCCTTTTGTTGCTCTTGTTTTTTATTGTTGCTGTAGTTATTATTGTTGTTGTTACTGATGTCATTGTTAGATAGGGCAGAGAAAAATGGAGAGAGGAGGGGAAGACAGACAGGGAGAGAAAGATAGACACTTGCAGACCTGCTTCACCACCTGTGGAGCGACTCCCCTGCAGGTGTGGAGCCGGGGGCTTGAACTCTGGATCCTTACGCCAGTCCTTGCCCTTTGCACCACGTGCACTTAACCTGCTATGCTACCACGACTCCCAGGATGCACTGTCCTGAGCACTGTGTTTTGGAATCACTTTTGATTCTCTCCCTTGTTTCTTCGCCTTCCTCTAATCTTTCCTTCTCAGTCTTTTCTCTTCCTCCTTCAATCAATGTTTGAACATTGCTCTTTCCCTAGGAGTCCTGTCCCTGCCTCTGTCTCTCCTTATCATCTGCTTTGTTTTCTTTTTCGTCCTTTAATTTTTTTTTTGGAAGGGTGGGGTGAACCTGCTGCTTAGTAGTCTTCATGTCCTTAAATGAGAAAGAGAGAGAGAGAAAGAGAACAAAAAAACAGGACACAGAGAGAAGAGATGCCACAGCATTGAGTTCCTTAATGTTATCCATGGTGTTCCCACGTGGCAGTGGGGCTGGAACCTAGAACAGCAAACACAGTAAGGCATGTAGTCTAGTGAGTGAACTCTCTTCTGTTCCCTCAATGATGTAATTCTTTTCTCCCCAGGACAGTCCAGTCACCAAAAGGCCTAAAATTCCAAATCTCAGTGGCCAGCCAGCACTACTCTCCCCAGCTCCCCCCTACTTTTGATTGGTTATCTCAAGCACCAGTGCCTAAATCTCAAGATTCTTCTCCAATCAGCATCTCTATCTGTACTCACTGCACTTCCTTCCTTTGTCAAGTTAGAGCTTATGAAATGTCTCTATGACGTCTAGGTTTGAAGGAGGCGTTGAGGCATCTGTCGAAAGATCTCTGACTTGGACTCCTTGTTCTGTCTTCCATAACACTCTATATTATCCCAATTATTCTTTTTAAAAAATGTTTTATTTTATTACTGTTTATTTTGGATAGAGAAAGAGAAGTTGAGAAGGAAAGGGGAGACGGAAGGGGGCGGGAAGAGAGAAGAACAGAGACAGAGAGAATGGCACCTGCAACACTGCTGTGCCACTATGAAGCTTTCTCCCCTGCAGGTAGGCACCAGGGACGTGAGCCGGATCTTGAAGTAATGCAGTGTAACTCAGCTCCAATTGTTTCACTGGCCTCCCATTGCTTACACCATGACTTGGGGAACTCTCTCTTTCACTGAGCCACTCCTCTGCCCTCCCTTTCTCCTGAGCTTTACATCAGGGGTCTCAGGCTAGAATCTCAGCTACTGAGAAAGAGTCCTGGGAACTGGAATCAATTAGGGACAATCAGTGCTAGCAAAATAATCAAACATCACTTCATCTTCAATGAGTCACTTGTAAATTAATATGACAGAGACAGAACACCAGAGCATCACTCAGGCACATGCAAAGCCAAGGGTCAAATCTCAGACCTCAAGCTTGCAAAAATCTGAATTCTACCTCTAGGCTGCTGGAATGTCCTTTTTAGAAACTTTGCTAAGCAGTCACAGCTCTCTGGGGCTGGGGGCTACCTGTGGAGCCACATCCCAACCTCTGCTTGCTTGTGAATAAGCCCAGCTGGCTCCAGGCAGGACCTTTTCACATGCTATTTCCTCCCAAGACTTTTGCTGGCCCTCTCTCCTGAAGAGGACCCTTTGTTTTTCTGTCTTATCCAGGTTATTTCATCAAGGAAGCAGGCCCTCCAAACTTTTTTCTACCCCAAATTTCAAAGTGACTTTTGTATCTCTGCCTTATGGGAGGGGTGGGGGTGAGGTGGTGGCAGTGATTGTGCCAGAATAGAAGGGGGAAGGTGGGTAAAAAAAATAAACTTCAGGTCAAAGAGATAACTCACCTGGTAGGGAGCCTGCCCAGTGATAACACAGAGGCCCTGGTTTGAGGCATTTCATAGCACATAGGAGAAGTTCTCATGCTGTGTTCTCTCTCCCTCTCCCTCCTTCTCTTTCCCTCTCTGAATTTGAATGAAAAAGGGACCCCAAGGTTGTAGAATCATGTGTGATGCCCCGTTTTGTAACATGTGCACTCAGCCAGATGTGCCACCACCAGGCTTCTTGATAGCCCTGTTCTGTATAAAAAAAGAAGAAAAGAAAAAGGACCTGGGACCAGGTGGTAGTGCCCCTGGTTAAGCACAAACACTACAGTACACAAGAACCCAGGTTTGAGCCCCTGGCCCCCACCTGCAGGGGGGAAAGCTTTGCAAATGGTAAATAAGGACTGCAGGTTTCTCTCTGTCTCTCTCCCTCTCTATTCCCCCTTTTCTTTCAGTCTCTGGCTGTCTCTATCCAATAAATAAATAAAAAATATATTAAATATATTAAAAAATTAAAATAACCTAACAGCAATCAAGTTTAACTTTACATATACATGACAACTTCCTAAGCACATTTATACATTTGATATATCTGGAAGGGATTTTAAGGGACTTGAAAGAAGCAGGAAGGGGAGGGGGGAAAGTGATTTGCCAGCAATGGGTAACTAATTCGATTGTTGCTTTAACAGTTAATAGAAAGGGACCTGGAGATAGCTCAGCCTTTCAGAGCCCAGAGCTCACAGAGACCCCACAACCTCCAGCACCACATTAAGCCAGAGATGATCCGTGCTCTGCTACTTCTTCCTCCTTCCTTCCTCTTATTCTCTAAATAAGTAAATGAATACATCTTTAGGCACCAATTAAAAACAACAACAACAAAAAAGCTGTTAATGTTCATTGCAGTGGTCTCAAGTACCACTTCCACTTTCAGAAAATCCACTTTGCAGATTAAGCAGTTACGAAATGTTTCAGACATCTTTTTGAAAGTATATATATATATATATATTATAGTCGCTGTAGGCTGCTTCTAGGAAAGTTTCATATTTGAATTTATGGAACTGTGATATTGAAATGGAATTGTGTTACACCTTGAATCCTCAAGTGGCTACTAATATTTTATTAAATACAGCTGCCACTAGGCAATAAAAAAAATCTCCTAGGGGCCAAAAGGAAAAAAAAATGCAGTTTTTTTTCCCCCCGTATCTGCTTTCTTCTCCCAGAAGCCATATGCAAACCATCCGTATACGCTGTCTGTTCATTCAGTATAGTCTCTGGCTCAGTGTCGAGCACACCACCTGCATAATTTCAAACCACCGAGCACTCACTCATGTCACAGAGCAACTCTCGCGCGCGTGCGCACATGCATCTACAGTCAGTTAATGAGATCTACAGAGCCGGCGACTGCAAAGCCAAAGACATTAATTTCATTACACAAGTTTTGGAAATAATGGTGGACTTTGGAGGCCAGCTCCGCCGCAGCCATCATTAGCTTGGAGATAAATCCATTTGGTATGCATTTGGTTTTTTGTTTGTTTGTTTTCATTAGACTGTGCATTTTCCTTTTCCAATGCACTGTGTTTGAAAGGTTTACATTACAGAAAAATCAGAGCTGTGTAAACTGTTGAGTTTCATCTCTGGCTCTAATGTGACAGCACGTTCCCTTGAACACAGTGGCCTAAATGATAGCCCCTGTTGTATGGCGTGCAGGTTGATAAATAACAGAACATGAATGGGAATCAATAGTGTGTTAGTACTGGGATTAGGTGAGCGATTTTTCACCCTCTTTTTTTCCATGTTCTTCCTCCTCCTCCTCCTCCTCATCCTCCTCCTCCTCCTCCTCATCCTATTCTTTTCCTTCTCCTTCCTCTTCTTCTTCTCCCACTAACTCTTATGCTTCTTCCTCTTCTTCCTATTCTCCTCCTCCTCCATCCTCTTCGATGAATATGAGTAAATAAAATGAGTGTCTGAAAATGGGTTGGAAAGGATCAGGGCGTGTGTGTGTGTGTGTGTGTGTGTGTTTTTCTTCTGGAAGAACAGGAAGCCACTAGCAGGTCTGGGCTGGCTCCCTGGCAGAGCACAGAGGGAAACTGCCCCCAGTAGCAGGCAGACCTGCAGCTCTGAAGGACACAGGGAAGCCTTCTGCCTCTGGCCCAGAAAAGCCAGTTGTGGTTTCTACAGCCAGGGAAAGGCTCTGCTTCATATGACTTGGTTTTCCTTCTGCAAATTAAAGGACAATTTATGAGTGTCTAGACAAGAATTAATCGGAAGAATATTGGCTGTTTTTGACCTGAGAGTGCTATTACAATAAAGCATATACAACACAAATACAGAACAAAATCATTTATATGGCCTATTATCATGCCAGTGTCCAGAAGCACCTTACAATAATAAAATGATTTACAAAAGAAAACATGCACAAGTATATATATATAATTTCAGGTGATGAATGGCTTTGAAAAGCAGACTTCATCTGTTCCTGGAGTTACAGTGAAGAGAGTCTTTGTAAGCCATATAGTGAGATAAGAGATTTTAAATGATGGTAGAATAACAAAACAGATTGGAGCTAAGGGTGTTGGGCCTTAAAGCCAGCCCCCCTGCTCTGCTTACATAATCATTGTTTTGCCTGAAATATCCCCACCACATTATCCCCTCAGGGTATTGCTAATTCAGTTAAACCCATTGCAATAGTTGCTAAGGACACTTCCACCTTCCCAGCATGCCTTTTGCTTTCTCCACCCCCTTTCCTAGCCAATCCTGTTCCTGGCTATAAATCCCGCTGCTGTTCAGGTTTTGCTTTTTTTTTTTCTCTTCCGCATCCTGACCCAGAGAAGACCTGGAGGAGGGCTGGTGGGCATAGTGGGAGGCGGCCATTTTGCTAGCTCCACGTGGCCTAAACTGCTGTGCTCACACCTTCTCTCTCCCCCCCTGCCATGCAGCCTGACAGTAAGGGAATCACAGGATCAGGGGCAGACATAGTTAATTAGGTTTCTAAGAAGTCAGTGCTCTAGTCTCCGCCAAAATCCTTGTAAGTACCAAAGGGAAAAAAAAGAATATATATTCAAATCTCAGGTACTAAATGCCCCTAAAATGAAAACAGAAACTTTTGCACCTGTGAAAGAGAAGAAAGATGTTAGCTTTTTTGTTTGTTTCTATGAAAAAGACTATTTTTCTATGAGTTTTGAAGCTCAGAAACAAATAAAAATGCTTTGTGCGTACTTTTTGTTTGTTTTAGAAAGTAAAAGCATTTTCTTGAACTGCTGGATAAAGACTGAAGATATTTGAGGAAATAAACAATTTATAAATAATTTCAAATATATTACATATGCTCGCCTTTCTAGAACAATTTAATTAGAAAGCCCACAGTTGTCTGTTATCTGAATATAGGGACTTTACAAAATGGAAGTGAATTTTATTCTATGATTGCTTTAAATTTAATTATCTGACTGAATACAAATGTTCCTTTCCTCAATTCAAAGAACATAGGATATTATAGAGTTTTTTACTTTAAATATTGTATTAATCCTATATAATTCATTCTTCTAACTACTTGATTAAGTAGAATAAGTTTCTCATACAAAATCTGAAAAATAAAAGTATCAAGATCCTCCAATTCTAGAAATAACTAGAGATAAAATCCTGTATAATTGTTTTTAAATGGTAATATTTTTAAATGATTTCCAGTCACATTTTAAACTGGAAAAAGTTAATACCATAAAAACTCCTGCCACATCATCTACAGATAAGAACTATGATAATATTTGGCTTTGTTTATTTTCTTTTCTCTCTCATATATATGTGTATATGTGTATTGTGATAACTATTGAAAATTTAATCAAATCAATTTTATAGTTTCAAGTACTGTAACTTTGTTTGGGACCAGAAGCAAAATAACTCTTTTAAAAATAAACCTTGAAGGCTGGAGAGAGTATTATGCAAAAAAAAAAAAAACCAAAAATTTATGCCTAAGGCTCCAAAGACCCAGGTTCATTCCCCAGTGGCACCGCTGAGTAGTGGGCCTGTCTCTCTTTGTATTTCTCTCTCTTTAAAATATAACATATAAAATATCTATTTTTAAAGAAATGGACATTCATCTTGGTGTTCTTCATAGTTACATATCATCTTAGAAACTTTAAAGCTTTGTTTGTTTAATTAATGAGTGAAAGCAGAACGCCATTCTAGTGATCCACACCACCAGCTGCAATCTGGGCTCTCAGCTGTGCAAAATCCATGCTGTAATAACCTCTGAGCCACCTGCCACATCCAAGTTACAAAATATCTAATCTTTTACTTTCTGGTTTTTTTTTTTTTTCCTGCATACACATGTACACACACATACACTCACACAGGAATAAATTATAGGTATTTATCTACATGTTTTATCTTCAGTTTGCTTCCTTTAATATAAGAATAGAAATGTTTCTTTTGGGAGCTGGGCAGTAGCGCAGCAGGTTAAGCGCATGTGGCGCAAAGCACAAGGACCGACATAAGGATCCCAGTTCAAGCGCCCCCCCCCCACTCCTCACCTGCAAGGGAGTCACTTCACAAGTGGTGAAGCAGGTCTGCAGGTGTCTATCTTTCTCTCCCCCTCTCTGTCTTCTCCTCCTCTCTCCGTTTCTCTCTGTCCTATCCAACAACAATATCAATAACAACAACAATAATAACTACAACAATAAAATAATAAGGGCAACAAAAGGGAATATATATATATATATACATACATACATATAAAGAAATGTTTCTTTTGTTCTGTAGTGTCTTTCTCAAAAAGGGACATATGAGGCAGAAGATAAGAGGCTAGAGTTTTGTTGTTATTCTAGCAGCCCAGCTCTGAATGGCTTTAATCCATAGAGAATATGATGGAGGTTAAGGGTGCGGGAGGGGGATAGAGAGAGGTTCGCTATCCAGTCCCACTGAGGTCAGGCTCTTGGGGTCTGGGAGAGTGATCACCCTGTGTCTTACTTCAGTGTGGGTTATTTCAAAAGCTGTAGTTGTGAATTGTCCTGATGGAGGGGGAAAGGCCATTGCATGATTTCTAAGGCCAGAATCTTCCAGGGAAAAAATCTAATGTAAATATAAAACCGTCATGCCAAAGGCTCTTCATCTAGGGGGTTTTCTGAATAGTTTCTTCTTGGTTCTCTTCCATTAAGTTTGTGAACCCATAGGTAGAAAGTAGAGAAACACAAGTTTCTACCTCAACAAAACTTATCCTCTTTCTCATCTTATTTCACTACACGAGTGCCAAAATCAACCCCATATCACATAACTCATCATTGCATGTATACTTTTATGTTTATCTTATGTATTTATTTATTTATTTTTTGCCTCCAGGGTTATCTCTGTGGCTCGGTGCCTGCACTATGAATCCACGGCTCCTGGAGGCTGTTTTTTCCATTGTTGTTGTTGGTCTGTGGTTGTTGTTGCATAGGACAGAGAGAAATTGAGAGGAGAGTGGGAGACGGAGGGGGGAGAGAAAGATAGACACCTGCAGACCTGTTTCACCTCTTGCGAAGTGAACCCCCTGCAGGTGGAGAGATGGGGGCTCAAACCAGCATCCTTGCGTGGGTCCTTGCGCTTCATACTATGTGCGCTTCACCTGGCACACTACCACCCGAGCCCCCTCTCCTGCACAACCTTACACACATCTCCAGTCATTCAATTGCTTGAAATCATTGCATTCTCTTTCTGTTTCTGGACAAGTGCCCTCACGTCTGTCCTGCCATGGTAACCCACAGGGCTGGTTCTCTGCCTGGCTTATGACACTCATCATTTGCAGTGATTCTATTTTGGGGGGGACTTCTAGATCTTGCCATAACATCAAGTGACCTTGAAGAGAGTCTGAAGACATCCCTGAAACCTCTCCCATGATCCCTGTGTTGTTTATCCTTTCACACAAGACCTAGGTCACCATGGCTCCACTTAAACCCTCCAGAAGCCAATGTCTTTATCTTTTGACTTTCTTTTTAACATGGAGCATCTGTGCCCACTGTCCCAGCTACTCTGCTGAGCCACACAACCAAAGGCATCACTCTGCAGTACAGCGAGGAAGGATGCTAATGGTCACCTAGCCCTCTCCTCTTTCTTTCTTTGGTTCTTTCTTCCTTTCTTCCACCCTTTCTTTCTTTCTTTCTTTCTTTCTTTCTTTCTTTCTTTCCTCCAGGGTTATTGCTGGGCTCGGTGCCTGCACCATGAATCCACCGCTCCTGGAGGCCATTTTTTCCTCCTTTTTGTTGCTCTTGTTGTTGTAGCCTCGTTGTGGTTATTATTATTGCCATTGTTGATGTTGTTCATTGTTGGATAGGACAGAGAGAAATGGAGAGAGGAGGGGAAGACAGAGAGGGGGAGAGAAAGATAGACACCTGCAGACCTGCTTCACCGCCTGTGAAGGGAATCCCCTAAAAGTGGGGAGCTGGGGGCTCGAACTGGGATCCTTACGCCGGTCCCTGTGCTTTGCGCAACCTGCGCTTAACCCACTGCGCCAGTGGCCGACCCCCCTGCCCTTCATTTCTTTCTTTCTTTCTTTCTTTCTTTCTTTCTTTCTTTCTTTCTTTCTTTCTTTCTTACTTACTTACTTACTTTCTTCTTTCTTCCTTTTTCTAACTTTCCCTCTCCTGAGCTCTAAGTAGCAAATGTCTACCCAAGTACAAGTGACATCCCTTGAGAGTTGTACCTTGCTGTGGCCACATGCAAGCAAACCATGACGCATACTGAGCCTTCTGCTCTGCCTTCTGTGACACACTTTCTTCCTTCCTCTGGGTTGTAACAAGGCCATGGAATATGTTCACCAGCTCGCCCACACAGCAAAGGGCTCCTCATTAGGAGGCTGCTAAGTAGTGGAAGAGCACCCCAGAGGAGTGCGGAAACTTTCCATCTCTTACAGCGGAATCAACCAGCACTCAGACTGTCTCCGGACCACTCCATGAGACAGAAGCAGAACAGGGCAGGACCTCCTTCCACCTAATGGTTAACACCTGGGAGGTAAGACAAGGCCATCATTAGCCAAATGACTTCCATTCGGGACTATGTGAGGCTGGCCTGAGCAGATCTGCAGTATGTGCTGCTACTTGTCCCTGACTACAAGGGCCTTAGGAATCCTGCAATGGCCTTTAAGAGTGTTGACCAACCTGTGACAATCTTTGCCACCATGCTGTCATCCTTACACCCTCATTTCTCCTTCTTCAGAGCTCTATTCAGCCTTGTCTGAGAATAAGATGGCCGCCTGTCAATTTCTCTTACATGAGAGCCCAAGAACCTGAGTCTGTAGTTTTCCCCCCACTCTTTATCATCAGATTTCACCTGTGCACTACTGCAGAGAAATTCATGTCATTGCAATTTTGAAAACCAATAGAAATTTTGGTGTAGAGTTTGAAAAGTCTCCAGAGCGTCAGTGTACCACGTGTTATGATCTGCAACTGATAATTTACCTTACCTGAAGACAGGACACTTTCCCATGATCAAACTCTTCTCTAGAACAGTAGTTCTGAAGCAGCATATAAGTAACTGCCTCCCAAAATTAGCTGAATGGGGAAGTCATGCAAGAGACAGAGGTTATCAAAAAGAGAGATAATGTCATTTATCTGGTATTGGCATATTGAAGGTTCATGAAGGTGGATGAATTTGACTGTCAATTCTTCACAGATGTGCATATTATCTTCCAGTCTATATTTTCAATAGACTGTGCCAACTTCTGTGGAAAAATGGGAGCAGTAGTTGAAAAAAACAATCCCATAAATCTGTTGTAAAGAAACTGAGAGATTACTAGACCCCTAATTTCCTCGTTCTTTTGTTTTGTTTTCGTTTGTCTTATACATAGTGGTCATATTTTGGTTGGCATTATTTCTCACCATGATTGTATTGGCCACATGGGTGACCAAGCACATGGAGAGGCAGTAATGATGGGACTGATACCATGAAGCCATGATGGACCTAAATCCAGCCATGCTGTTGACGAAGTAGGAGTTAGCAGTAGAGAAAATTGGAGAGCAGCAGCAAAGATGGCTGTGGACAAATGTGACCTCTGGGACATGAGAGAGGAAAAGTGCCGAGCAAACCTTGTGGCAAGAAAAGAATTTCCATGACCATGATGCAGGATGTCGAATTTGGCTGACTCTCTGCTAGACCCAGAAAAGTGCTTGGATTAAAGATGAGACATCTAGGCCATTTTGCTGGTGCAAGTCATTCTTTGCTGTTTTTATTGTGAGTCTTGCCTGTTTGATTATATCCCCTCCAGGATGGTGTGAGCTGAGAAACCTGGACTACATTTATAAAATATAAATATCTACATGTAAAGCAAATCTCCGTTATTTATCGTAGAGTTCTGCCTGGGAATCATAATAAACAGTTATATCTTGAGCAAGGGGACAAGCAGAAGAGCGGACCAAATATGCCCCCTTCTCCCTCCAGAAACGAAGGGAAACATTCTGGGGTCATAACACAGGCTCCTCTGAGGAACTGCTTCAAAATAACAAACTTAACAGACATGCTTTAATCTCAGAGTGCATTTCTGAATCCCAGGATGGCCCGAGTCAATTTTTAGGGATCTTACGTTGATATAAACACACTGATACTTGTGTTCTCAAGCTAACATATGCAGAGCATCAAAAACTGGCTGTTCACCAAATAAATAACTCAAATTTTATGGACAGAAAAAAAAAAAGAAAAGAAATTCCAGAACATGCAAAGCAATTAACAAAATTGGAGTGTGAGACAAATAAAAGTCAATTAGTGTTGTCACTTGGAGAGAGCAAAACAGTCAGTCACAAATATCCAAATGAGAAAACCTGAGTTAGGAATATCCCTAGATGATTGATTCTTTTATACATAGAAAAAAACCATGTTCTGCTCATTTACAGTGTATGTTTACTTATTGCCTCTTGTATGTTATTTCTGTGCACAACCATGTTGTAATCTTTGAAATCACCCACAGTGAAGTGAAGAAACATCTCAAAATTAAAGTGGACAAGACTTCAAATGATTTCTGTTCAGGCCAGAAATCAGAATTTTATTCTCTTAGCAGGATGAAATAAGGCTGAAGTGTTGGGAATGGGGGCATCACAAGAGACTCAGAAACAGTTCTTTCATGATTCTGTAATTTATATTCAAAGGAGAGCATTGTATCATTTCAGAATTCTCATTGCAATGTTTTTGTGGGTGTTCATTATTTCTTAGTACTCAACAATTGAAATCTTCGCTGATAATTAGGTAGGTAAAATTTCCATAACAATCTGAGAATTATACTTATGTAGAATATAGTAACTTTATGTATTGTTTTCTATTTATCAGAAATCCAACAAACAGTAATAAAGAAATCTAGTGGATCTGTGATCTGCCACAAAAACTTTCACAAGTGATCTCTTTTGGTCTTCATCCTTATGTCAGGAAATAAAAGTTAGTTTGGGTGAAAAAAAATCTATATAACACTCTGCCCATGGATAGATTTACCAGTCTTATAAAACATTAGGAAAAAAATAACATAAATAGTAAGGACATCATTAGAATTTGTGACAAAATATTAAAAGCATTACAAATTATTTGTATTTGTTTAGAAAAAAATTCTTTTTCACATCTATAAATGGAATCATATATGTATGATTTGGTGTCATCATAAATTTAGGTTTCAAATAACTTAAGACATTAAGACATTGCAATTCTGAAGGAAACCCGAAGGTTTGGATAAATTTCTATGGTTATGAACTGTGCCAGGGAGGTTGAACTGGACTTTAGTCTCCCAGCTGATCTTAACTTGAAGGTGTAAAGAAAACACATCATTGAAGCTCACAGTGCATGAATTAATGCCTTTCTGTCACCAGCCCTTTCTTTCCCCTACTCACTGGGTCAAGGGCCCCCTGCCTCTCTTTTCCTCTCTGGGGAGCTTTGGAAAATACTTTTGTAAAGAAGAAAACATGACTCCTGAGCTGCCAGTACCTGTATTCTGTCTCAATCAAGAGAGGTCTGCTTGCTCAGAAAATATTTCTTTAAGAAGTTGAGAATGATTTTGATGCCCACCAGTTGTGAATATAAACTGGCCCACTTTAATCTTGGTCATGAGAAAGGTGACCATGTAATTTATTGCCCAAACCCAGATACCTTTGGGAGAAAGAGAGGGTGCTAATAAGAATGACACTGAGTAACAAGCAAATGCTTGTAGCAGATTGGAGGTCTGTGTGTCTTGTGGGTTAGTTTAGGGATTATTTTTCTTATACGTGGAGCAATGGGAAGCCATTGAAATTTTCATGTAAAGTAAAATAATCAAATGCCTGTTTTGAAAAGACAGATCACAAAAATCTTTCCAGTATAGAGAAGCCAAACATGCTGGCAAGAAAAAATAAATAAATAAAAGTACACCGAGGAGTTCAGTGACAGCAGAGATTATGCTGGGCATTGGTAATGAACAGATCAGATCTGAGAGCACTAATGAGGGGTAAAAAAAAAAAAAAAAAAAAAAAAAAAAAACAATGGACAAGCAGATGGCTCACATAAAGCTAGCACAGGAAGAAGAGTAAGGAGTCAGTAATGACCCCTTCCTTTATCAATTCTTACCTGGGTTGAGTGTAGATAACATTTACTGGGGGCTGGGGTTGTGGGGTGTGGGGATCATGAATTCAACATTGTGTATCTAAACACAATGTTATGCCCATGTTAAAGTGTTGAAGACATTTCAATCAGAGAGGGTTCTCCAGTGAGACACAACATTTATTTCCAAAATTAGGACCGGGTGTGAGAACTTCAGGCCATCCATGTGGTGGTTAATAACAGATGTTAGGCTCTCAAGGACAGTTTTCTCCCCCCCTTGCACTGTGTTTTCTCAAACATGGCAGTAAAGTGTCCTCTAGATACTAGGTCTGTGACATTGCTATGTCTACTTCATCTATGTCTGGACAAAATTACCTGTGTCTTGGGGGAAAAACTACAATGACAATGCCACAGTCTATGTGGCTTCAGTAGCAAACATCTATTTCTCACAGCCTTGGAATTTAGAAAGTTCAGGCTCAGGCCTCTTGCAGATGAGTGTCTAGAGATGGTTAACTTCCTGGTTCAGAGTTAGTCCTTATTGTGTCAGTCCTCATGAAGTCGGAGGGGATGGGCGGTGCATTTTCATGGCTGATTCACCACCCAAAAGGTCCTACTTCTCTGTATCATCACACTGGAGATTTGGACCACAGCTCACAGTTGTCATTTGGGCACAGAATGGGCAGCATCTTAAGACACACCTTACCCCAAAGTGAGGAGAATTAGAAAGGAGAGAAAACACATGGGCCATGGGTTCTAAGGTCAAGTTTAAGACCAGAAGAGACAAGAGAAGAAGAAAACTAGAGGAAGTGAAAGCAATATGTCAGTCTAGTGTCTACAGGTTTCAATCCCCATGATTGACATGAGTCTCCCTTGGAACTGTTTGGTTTTGTCCCCTCTCCCCCCCATCCCCCCGCGACATGTCTCTTTTCTAGCATTTCCTGTTATCTAGGGCAGAAATATCTAAGGAATTGGGGTAGAGGGGCCCAATCTCTTTATTTACTGATATGCATTTGCAGCTTCAACGATACTTACAGAGCCCATGCTAAGCTCTAGTAGAATCGGCACAAAACTGCTGGCCATAGTCTAGTTCCTTCAGCAATGACCAAGGAGGAAGAGTCAGTCTGTCAGACAAGACCCAGGTGTGCTTTATCTGATAGCCCTTAAAACCTCAGCCTCTACAACTTAAAAAGAGAGAAGAATTTCTCCCAATTACACTGTAGAGATTTTTTTTTTTGAAGTTAGCATTCCCTCCATGTCTAGACAAAGCATCTGCTTATTAAGAACACCAGTGTTGGGCTGGGGAGACAGCATAACGATGATGCAAAAGACTGTCTTTCTTAACTGTCTACATATCTATCTATCTGTCAATCATCTATCATCTATTTACCTATCTATCATCTATCTCTATATCTTTCATTAAATAAAATAATTTTTTAAAAGAACAATCCAGTTGTCCTTTCCCTACCCTCCTAGCTCCCCTGCTCTCCCCCCCCCCCAACAAATTAATCCAGACATTCAGAACACGATTCCAAACTTGCTAGAAAGGGTGCAAACCCTTTTAAGCAACAGAGGACATTATCTCTTTTCCTTAAGTGGTAACCAGGTGACCCGAAAAGACTCATAGAGCTTCCAAAAGGTGCTTAACAAAGAATGAGGGAGGTACTTTGGCCCCGAAGAAACTCTGGATCATTAAATAATACCTGCCTTAAATGCACCAATAAAACATCACACATTAAGCTTGGCAATCCAAGGGAGAGGCCAAAGAGAGCTTCTTTAAACTCCTTTTAGAGCAACTGGAGCAGAGATTTACTCTGCTCATCTTATGATCACAGAGGGCAAGCTACCCACAGATTTAACTGGTTGCCTCATCCTACCAAAAGGGCTGCCTGGTCACACCGCTTCTGCCTGTCTCCACCGAGAACCCACTGAGGTCCCGTGAGAAAGTACTGCAGATCCTCTGTGGGAAATACCCACAAAAGGACTTTCCCCTAATCTGTGCTCCTTAAGCAACAACTGGAAGCCACACTCACACACTCCCTTGTTTATGTTCCTTCTGTAAAAAAAAAACATCAGAAACCCCTAAACAAGCCAGAGAAGCATGTTGTCACTGAGTTATGTCAGTCCAAACATTCAATTCCAACGAATTGCTGGATTTATTTTTAATAGCGGAGCCAACCTGGAGATGTGTGTAGTATATTCTGCTTGTCAATTTATGGTCTTTAAAAAACATTCTTTTTTAAATTGACTGGCCCTTAAAGACAGCCCACCTCATCTTGTTCAAGCCAAGTTTTACAGATGCCTTCTTAAAAATCAATTGGAAGTGAGGCCATAAACTCAAAAGCTTCCTCCTTGAAGTATAAATGGCAGAACGCAGTTGTGTTTAATTTTAATTGACGGAGATGTCGGCCTAAGAGAATATTTTAGAATATTAGCAGGAACAGTAAACTTGGGCCTTGACATTTTTATGGTATAATGGTATAATTCCCTGGAAAAGGAAAGCTCCACTGTCAGGATTTACACTAAAGAAATACATGTGTTCCCCTCCCCCTCCCCACACACACTCAAAGGAGTGACAAATGTATTCCTAATTACACAATTGCTTTATTATGTGAAGCTGTAACTAAAATCTTTTCTGGATTTTCCAGCAAGATTGAGCTTCTTCCAAAACGATTAATTCTAGTAAATGGACTCCAGCTGAAGGGGAGTTTGCTTCAAGGGAAGGGCCAGGCACGGGGAACAGAGAAACTTCTTAGACTTTGAAGACTGTGGATAGATTGAATTTTACCAGCTTGTGGGTTAAAAGAGCTGCAGGAAGCCTAGAGATTATGTCTCCTGGCTTTAGGTTTATTTATATTTTTTAATAATTTTTATTTATAAAATGGAAACACATTTTATTTATAAAATGCAAATCAAGACAACAATGAGATATCACTTCACTCCTGTGAGAATGTCATACATCAGAAAAGGTAACAGCAGCAAATGCTGGAGAGGGTGTGGGGTCAAAAGAACCCTCCTGCACTGCTGGTGGGAATATCAATTGGTCCAACCTCTGTGGAGAACAGTCTGGAGAACTCTCAGAAGGCTAGAAATTGACCTACCCTATGACTCTGCAACTCCCCTCCTGGGGATATATCCTAAGGAACCCAACACATCCATCCAAAAAGATTTGTGTACACATATGTTCTTGGCAGCACAATTTGTAATAGCCAAAACCTGGAAGCAACCCAGGTGTCCAACAACAGATGAGTGGCTGAGCAAGTTGTGGTATATATACACAATGGAATACTACTCAGCTGTAAAAAATGGTGACTTCACCGTTTTCAGCCAATCTTGGATGGACCTTGAAAAAATCATGTTGAGTGAAATAAGTCAGAAACAGAAGGATGAATACGGGATGATCTCATTCTCAGGCCGAAGTTGAAAAACAAGATTAGAAAAGAAAACACAAGTCGAACCTGAAATGGAATTGGAGTATTACACCAAAGTAAAAGACTCTGGGGTGGGTGGGTGGGTGGGGAGAATACAGGTCCATGAAAGATGATGAATGACATAGTGGGGGTTGTATTGTTAAATGGGAATCTGGGGAATGTTATGCATGTACAAACTATTGTATTTACTGTTGAATGTAAAGCATTAATTCCCCAATAAAGAAATAAATTATAAAAAAAAAACAGAAAAAAAAAATGGAAACACCAACAAGACCGACCACAGGGTAAGAGGGAGACAAGTCCACACAATTCCCACCACCAGAACTCCGTAACCCGTCCCCTCCCTTGATTCTTTCCTATTCTTTATTCCTCTGGGAGTATCGACTCAGGATTATTATGGGGTGCAGAAGGTGGCTCTAGGTTTAAACATAGATCCCAATGTGGTAGAAACCAGGATCATTTGAGATTCAACAACAAACAAACAAACAAACAAAAAACACCAAACTTTCTTGTTAAAGCAAAGACCTAGCCCATAGAACAGTCTTAGAACTTGCACCATTGTGTTGAAATCATGTCCTTAGGTTCCTGCTTTCACTACTAGAGACACTGGGGTGGCTGGTAAAAATAATAGGTTGTTGGGGGGGGGGGGCGGGTGATAGCACAGTGGGTTAAGTGCATATGGCTGAAAGATCCCGGTTCCAGCCCTCCGCTCCCCACCTTCAGGGGTGGGTGTCGCTTCACAAGTGGTGAAGCAGGTCTACAGGTGTCTATCTTTGTCTCCTGTCTCTGTCTTCCCGTCCTCTCAATTTCTCTCTGTCCTGTCCTGCAACAATGACAACAATAACAACAACAACAATAAATCACAAGGGCAACAGAAGGGGAAAACTAGCCTCCAGGAGCAGTGGATTTGTAGTGTTGGCACCGAGCCCAAACAATAACCCTGGAGGCAAAAGAAAAAATAGGTTGTTGGAAAATTCATGGCAAAGTTTTGCATAGAAAAATATACCATGTCTTTACTGACAGTCCAGTAGGTGTTCAATAAAAGTGTGCTTCCAAAGTAAAAGACTCTGTCCTCACCATAAAGCAATGACGGTAGGGATAGCCCTACTCTCCGAAGAGAGCCCTTGCCACTCAAGAAAGACTGGTCCTGAAATGAGTGTAGCCTGCAGCGTACCCAGTGTGACCATGAGCTATGAGCTCAGACCAGTCGGGACTTAGAAGTTACACAGGCTGTGGTGCTAAATATAAATCTATATGTGGGCCCTGGAGTAGGTGGATGGAGGTAAATAGTTCATTTTAGCCACAGATTTTTCTGCTGTCTCAAAACAACTTGATCCGCACTCCCAGTGGGGGAGAAGTGATGGGATGAAGATAAGGGGACTCTGCACTCCAGCTCCATCAGCACCCAGAGAGAAAGAATAAGAGAGGGATATATGGGACCTTGATCCAGACTCCCAGCAGGGGAGAAGTGATGGGATGAAGATAAGGGGACTCTGCACTCCAGCTCCATCGGCACCCAGAGAGAGAGAAGGAAAAGGAGAGGGACATATGGAGGGAGTTATGTTGTCATGAGTGGCTTGGAGGGGAAGAGAGGATTGAATCAGCAAAAACGGGGGGCAACTATGCGTAAATGTGGACAGATAATTGTAGAGATGGCTGGCCCAAGTCTACAACCTTAGGGGAACTGTGGCGGATTACAGTGGGGAGACTGAAGATTCAGAACTCTGGTGATAGGAATGGTGTGGATTCAAACCCCTGTCGGCATGTAATTCTATGATATAAAAATAAGTAAATTTAAAAGAGAGAGAGAGAAGGTTGCCGTTATTAAAATGTGGGTTGCTCTGTAGGTAATAGTTTGATCTAGGTTTAGTGGCAAATTGGAATTTCTATATGGCAGGCGATGAATTGTATTTATATAATAATTCCCAAGCACATGTACAAACTAGTGTATTTTACTGTTGACTGTAAGCCATCAATCCCCAATAAAGAAAAACATTAAAGAGATTTATAAATGAAGAAGTATTTCCTGGATCTCATCTGCTATATGAGAACTTTGGTTTCCTGATTATTGAACAGTTTGTTCTGCTTTATATCTTAATGCTTTTCAGCCATCTCACTGACTTTTTTTCTATGGAGAACTGCATGGTGGGGGGCTGGTTGGCAGCACACCTGGTTGTGTGTATGTGTGTTTACCATGTACAAGGACACAGGTTCAATTCCCCAATCCCCACCTGCAAAGAAGGAAGCTTCGAGAATGGTGAAGCAGTACTGCAGGTGTCTCTCTCCTCTGTTTACCCTTTCCTCTCAACTTCTGGCTACCTCTATCCAATAAGTATAATAATAATAATAATAATAATAATAATAATAATAATAATAATAAGTAGAGCAATATAAATTATAGCCAAAATTAAATAAATAGAGAACTGCATACTGGGAAAATTTCAGAGCGAGCCCCAAGCTGTTGCAGTGTTAACTATGGGGGCAGTGAATGGACTTTGATCTCCATGCAAGGTCTTATGGAACAACAGATACTCCTGGACCTTTGCTGATCATTTCATCTTTGAAAATGGACCAAGACAGGTTGCTCCCTCCCCAAATTACATTTAAAATATTCCCAGAATACTGCTGCTGAATCTACCCAGCCTTATCTAGCATATTTTTAGTGAATTATACAGGTGTCCTCTGCTGAAGGATCTCCACATTCCTAATTGAAGGAGAAAACCTTACCAACTCCTGTTCTCAGACATTGTCAGGTTAAAAAAAAAAGTCAATCCTTCAGCCTCCTCCCAGTGTCTTCAGCCCAGGACAGCCTGGTTTGCTCCTGCACTGATGTGAGGTGTAAAGGGTAGATGCAAATGACTTATCCAGGAGGTGGACTTTAAAGGCAGAACTCCCCAAGGGTAAGAGAAGTGAAGTGCTTATTGCTTATTGCTCCAGGGAAAGAACCGTGTGGAATAAAGCATTGCACTGGCCAAGCTAAATGTCTTGCTTGAGTCCTCCCACCAGATCATGACAAGATACTGTTATTGGAAGCCTGTACATTGGAATCCAGAGGAAAATCTACCTTTTCTCTCTGTTCTTTCCTCAGCTCTGAAAATTCCCTTACTCTCAGCAAGAGGGGATTTCCATTGACTTGGAAATGAAGGCAATAGCTTTCCTTCTTTTTTTTTTTTTTTTTAAATTTTTTATTTACAGAAAGGAAACATTGACAAAACCATAGGATAAGAGGGGTACAACTCCACACAGTTCCCACCACCAGAACTCCATATCCCATCCCCTCCCCTGAAAGCTTTCCTATTCTTTAACCCTTTGGGAGATGGACCCAAGGTCATTGTGGGATGCAGAAGATGGAAGGTCTGGCTCTGTAATTGCTTCCCAGCTGAGCATGGGCATTGACAGGTCAATCCATACTTCCAGTCTGTCTCTCTCTTTTCCTAGTGGGGAAGGGCTCTAGGGAAGCGGAGCTCCAGGACACATTGGTGGGGTTGTCTGTCCAGGGAAATCTGGTCGACATCATGCTAGCATCTGGAACCTGGTGGTTGAAAAGAGAGTTAACACACAAAGCCAAACAAATTGTTGAACCAATCATGAACCCAAAGGCTGGAATAGTGCAGATGAAGAGTTGGGGTGGGGAGGGTGGCCCTCCATTTTGTATATAACTAGTAGGCATATTTTAGTTATATTCCAACAACGCTAGAAGAAGAAGTTATATTCCAAAGGGCCTGTGGCTATACTAGTTTTGTTTGTTTGGTTTTGTTTTTGGCAATTGCTTGCTTTTCCCCCCTTCTTTCCTTCCCTGCTTCTCTTATGATTATTATTGCCTCCAGGGTTATTGCTGGGTCTTGGTGCAGGCACCACAAATCCACTGCCCCTGGAGGCCATTTTTTCCTTTATTTTTAAAATTTTTATTAGATGAGACAGAGAGCAACTGAAAGAGTATGGGGAGATTGAGTGAGGGAGAGAAAGATAGACACCTACAGACCTGCTTCACAGCTTCTGAAGCAGGTGGGGAGTAGGGGATTGAACCTGGGTCCTTTGTGCATGGGAATGGGCCCTATGTGTGATTAACCAGCTACACCACCACCCAGCCCCTAAGAACAATTTCTAAAGGGAATGAAAAGAGTATGGCAAGGTTCATTTGTGGTCAATGGAAATTTGGGAGAAGAAAGAAGTTTCGACTTCTCAACCTATTTGAGATTTTTTTTTCCCCACTTATGCAGAGTTAAGGAAAGGAGCCTAATGGCCAGGCAGAGCTGAAGTGCACACCCAGGGACCCAGTGTCAAGGTTAAAACAAGAATCAGTGCATTCCTGGGTCTGCATCTGCCCTCAGAAGACATTGATGCTCGTGGCCTTTGCAATCATTCTCCGGACTCTCTTCTTTGTCAGTGAGCGCTCCTGGTCGTTTTATCAAGCAAGTCTGCTTTGGTGTGGTGTGTGTGTGTGTGTGTGTGTGTGTGTGTGTGTGTGTACATGTCAGGAGGGGGTGGTAGTCGGAGGCCAAGAAATGGAGACCAGGAGCAGTGGGGCCAAAGCTTTGGGATCTGGAGAGCATGTGAATTTTAGGTCATCTAAATCAGGATACAGAGCCACAGCTGCTTGGACCACAAAGACCCACATATATAGTTTTCCTGGCTTAGTCCCTTCACAGCCTCCAGATCTGCAGAAGAGAGAACCCTCCATGGGGAAATCTTCCTTCCTCTCCCCCCAGTTAGGGCCTTTTCACTGTGGCAGGATGGAAAAGGTTTTATTCAACAACATTACTGAGTATCAGTAATATGCAAAAGACTCAGGAAATCAATCCTCACTATTTCCAAGGAGGCCACATAGTCAATAATAATGCATAGTTAAAAAAAAAAAAGAAAGAAAGAGAGAAAGAAAGAAAGAAAGAAAGAAAGAAAGAAAGAAAGAGAACTGCAATGAAATGAAAGCTTCTTCTGCTGTGATTATCTAGAACGAACCGGTAACTGTTTTCTGCAGCAGATCTGCTCAGCAGTACATACACTGCGTGTGCTGCAGCAGGCCTCACACGGCAAGGGTTGCGACTGTGAATTTTGGGGTGTGACAGGGACAGAAGGTGTGCAGGATTGAATTTTCTAGTCACATATACACTCTATCCTGATTCATTTGTTTCCCATGTCTTCCTCCTCCTCCTCCTCCTCTTCTTCCTCCACGTTTTCCTTTTCCTTCTCCTTCTTCCTCTCCTTCTTTTCCTTCTCCTCCTCCTTTTATTCCTCCTCCTCCTCCTCCTCCTCTTCCTCCTCCTCCTCTTCCTCCTCCTCCTCTTCCTCCTCCTCCTCTTCCTCCTCCTTTTCCTACAATACCTCCATTCTAATGAACATCATAAGGCTCACAGAAGAATAAACAAAAACCTAAGTGCTTTTGCTTGGTCGGTTGGTTTAAAGCTAGATTTATCATCAAGCAGCTGGCATCCCACATGCAATCACACTGCACCCCCCCCTCCCCTGCCCTGTTTGCTCTTCTGCCCCCTTGCTAATAACAGTCAGCCTCCTTTGGCCTCAGCTTGGCAAAAACCCTCCAACACATTTGCCGCTCTACATTTCAGCCATGACTCTTGTCATGCTTTGAAGAGAAACTTGCACCTGGCCAACCAAGGTGCATGCCAAGCTCCAGCCCATGGAGATTTCACTGCACTGGAAAGGATGGCCCTGTGAAACTCAGAATGTACGGGGGGGCGGGGGAGAGGAGGAAAGACGTCGAAGAAAGAACAGTCACCGTGGAGTCGCCTCTCAGAGTGGGAAAGAAAATAAAGGACACTGCAGTCACCTCACACTGGCTTCTTAGAGCCTTTCAACACCCAGGTAGTGTATTTATTTGTCTATTTATTTACATATTGTTTTACCATGTGTATATGGGATGGGGGAAGCCAACTGATGGAGTGTGTCATGAGGATGGAACACAATTTTTTTTCTAAGTTTAACTGATAGAAAAAAAATGGGGGGGGGGTGGATGGGGAGTCGGGCACTTGTGCAGCAGGTTAACTGCAGGTGGTGCAAAGCACAAGGACCTACACAAGGATTCCAGTTCAAGCCCCCAGCTCCCCACCAGCAGGGGAGTCACTTCACAAGCAGTGAAGCAGGTCTGCAGGTGTCTCTCTTTCTCTCCCCCTCTCTGTCTTCTCCTCCTCTCTCCGTTTCTCTCTGTCCTACCCAATAACAACAGCATCAACAACAACAACAATAATAACTACAAAAACAATAAAACAAGGGCAACAAAAGGGAATAAATCAATAATTTTTTAATAAAAGGAAGAGAGTTGTTTTTTTCATTATTGTGACTAAAATTAACCAGATTCACAAGTTATTTGCTACTGAGCAGTTTGTTACTAGTTACCTTCCTAGGAATCATTTTTCGTTAGGACTGGCTGCTTCTGAAAGAACCGTCCCCAAAACCTTCTCAACTCTCCCCTGATGTTTTGTTCTTCAGACAGGAAGAATACAAGCCAAAGAAAGGTGATGTATTTGTCCATTTTGGTTACCAGTGAAAACTGCACCGTGTAGGGAGTGGGTATCTGAAATCTTCACAGAATCAAGAGCACACTGACCCTCGACTGAGCCAGATGAAGTCCCCCCTCCACCCTCAAATGTCACATGTCCCCCAGTTCAGTCAAACTCGTATGTAAACACATCAAGACCAATTTTGCTAAAACACCATGTTTGAGCTATACAGGGCCTGGGACTCTGCATTTCTACAAGTTCCCAAGGAGAGATGCTTCTTGCCCGTGGGCCCCACCAGGGGCACAAAGGTCTCTGTAGATGGGCCCTTTCCTTGACTCAAGTGCCAGCGGTTTCTAAAGCCAATTCCCGAGTGTCACAGATAACTGGGCTCAAGCCCAACAACATTGAGATTCATGGGCCCGGAGGCACAGACACAGTCTTATCACAGGAATTCATCGAGATCAGAAAATGTATTCCAAGCACGAGCTGATTGATGCAAGAGAGGAGAACAAGACAGAGACACATAACAGAAATCAGATGGCTGGTGGGTGGAGAGTTAGACTGTTCTTATATCCAAAGACATCAGTTCTTAGCATGTCTCCTTTAATCACATCAGTTCTATTTCGTGCGTGTTTTGACCTGATGCTGTCATACGCACGTGTAGATTTTCTGGAGATGGAGTTCAAATCCACCAGAAACAAGGAGATTCATAGATTTTTTTAAAAACAAACAAAGCAAATTAAATCAGTAGAAGGTTTAATTCTATCCCCTTGTACTACAGCAGGATAGCTATTATTACTATCTGGAATATTTCCAAGTTTGGGTGTTATTGTAGCTATGCTATTGGCTTAATATTATTATTATTATCTTTATTTATTTACTGGATAGAGACAGCCAGAAATTGAGAAGCACAGGGGTGATAGAGAGGGAGACAGAGACATACTGCAACACCGTTTCACCACTCACAAAGCTTTCCCCCTCTGGTGGGCGCTGGGGGGGCTCAAACCCATGTCCTTGAGCATTGTAACGTGCACTCAACCAGGTGCACCAACACCTGACCCTGATACTGCTTTTCTCACTGAGAAATCCACCCTGAGTTCTAGAGGCATTGAGGTCATTTCAACAAATGGAACCAGTGTCTTGTTTTTACCCGAGTGGCTAAGGAGCTGGCTCAGTAGCAGGGCGCAAAGTTTGCATAAATAAGGTCCTAAGTTTGATCCCTAGCAAAGCACATACCAGAGTGACACTCTTTTCTTTTTCCCTTCTTACACACAAGTAAAAAGATTCATTTGAACAAAAAAAACATACTTTCAGATCAGTGTAATGTCAAATGCATTCCAAAGGACATCGTTAGTTATTTTTGCTTACAAGAAAATGAAAAGGATTATTATTATGTTTTAGTTCTTAGAAACAGCTTTGCAGTGACTGGGGCCATGATTCAGCTGGTAGAACACTGGACTTTCCTGCTTGTGGTTCTTGATTTGATCTTCTGCACTGCCTGTACCAGAACGGTGCTCTAACTTCCCCTTCTTTCCATAGCTCATGTGAAACTCTCTCTCAAATGTAATAAATCAAATAAATGTTTTTAAAAAAAACAGTTAGCTGTTGCGCTCAAGGAAAAATTATGGGCCCCTTGGAATATAGCTAAAATAGACTTCCTAGCTTCTTCCAACATGAAGACCCCAAATCTCATCTGTTATATTCTTACTTTTAGGTCTAATTGATTATTAAACAATTTGGGGCTGTAGTGCAGCAGGCTAAGCGCAGGTGGTGCAAAGCGCAAGGACCAGTGTAAGGATCCCTGTTTGAGCCCCTGGCTCCCCCACCTGCAGGGGAGTCGCTTCACAAGTAGTGAAGCAGGTCTGCAGGTATCTCTCTTTCTCTCCCCCTCTCTGTCTTCCCCTCCTCTCTCCATTTCTCTCTTTCCTATCCAACAACAACAACATCAATAATAATAATAACTACAACAATAAACAACAAGGGCAAGAAAAGGGAATAAATAAATATTTTTTTAAAAACAGGATAAAAAAATAATTATGCAGTGACAAATCCTATAGGTTTATTATTTTTAATATTAATTTTTTTGATAGGACAGAAATTGAGAAGAGTGGAGGAGTTAAAGAAGGAGCCAGATAAATATCTGCAGCCTTCCTTCACCATTTGTGAAGCTTCCCCTTTACAGGTGAGGGCCGGGGACTTGAACCCAGGTCCTTGTACATGGTAATATATGTCCTCAACTAGGTGTACTACCTCCTGAGCCCCTGTAAGTTTATTTGTTAGCCTTTGTGCTACCCTAGGTGAAAAGGCAGTCTTTTTTTTAAAAAAATTCTTTTTATTATATTTATTTATTTATTAGATAGAGACAGCCAGAAATCAAGGGGGGAGGGGGCGGAGAGAGACAGACAGACACCTGCAGCCCTGCATCACCACTTACAAAGCTTTTCCCCTGCAGGTGGGCATCAGGGCCTTGAACCTGGGTCCTTGGGCATTGTCACATGTGCGCTCAACCAGGTGCGCCACCACCTGGCCCCCGTAAAAGGTAGTCTTACTGTGAGCAGACATGGGAGTCATACTGGCAAAAATGGGCTCATTCTTTCTCGTCTTGAATCTCCTAGGAAACAGAGTTGGCAGTCAGCTGAGGTCAAGAACAAACACCTCATCACAGACCCCTGCAAGCGTCAACCCGGCTTTGACCTAGCACGTTATGATCGGGCCCTCCTCAATCGCTATCGAACAGGCCATGGCCGGTGTGCCGCTATGTTCCATCGCTGGGGAGCCAGAGACGACCCGAACTGCCCCTGCGGCTACAGACAGCCTATGACCCACATAGTCAACGACTGCCACCTCTCCAGATTCAAAGGAGGTCTCGGAACTTTACATCAGGCTCAACCTGACGCTGTTGACTGGCTACGGAAGTAGGGCAAATGCTAGAAGAAGAAGGGGCCTCGAACCTGGGTCCTTGAGCATTGTCACATGTGCGCTCAACCAGGTGCGCCACCACCTGGCCCCCATAAAAGGTAGTCTTACTGTGAGCAGACATGGGAGTCATACTGGCAAAAATGGGCTCATTCTTTCTCGTCTTGAATCTCCTAGGACAATACAGTTGAATTCAAAGAGTCTCATCAGTTCTAAAATTCAGCTTGTATTTTGGCAAAAGAGAAAAAAAAATTTTTTTAGTGTAACGTGGTATCTGAATATTCCTACTTTTTTTTTTATGGCCGTAATGTTAGGCAAGCATTACAAATATGGACACCATAGGGAGGGAGTGATTCCGTCTCGGTTACATAGGGGTTAATTATGATTGTAACTTAAAGCATGTGAGCATGAGGGACCAGGTGAGATGCATGTAGGCATATGATATATACATTTTCACCTTTTTTAAATATCATTTATTTATGTATTCCCTTTTGCTGTCCTTGTTTATTGTTATTGTGGTTATTATTGTTGTTGTTATTGATGTCATTGTTGTTGGATAGGACAGAGAGAAATGGAGAGAGGAGGGGAAGACTGAGAGAGGGAGAGAAAGATAGACACCTGCAGACCTGCTTTACTGCCTGTGAAGCGAACCCCTGCAGGTGGGGAGCTGGAATCCTTACGCTGGTCTTTGCGTTTTGCACCATGTGCACTTAACCCACTGTGTTCCCGCCGACTTCTGATATGTACATTTTTACATTGGAGTGAGAAACTAAAATATATTTTTCTTAGTTTATCTATTGCTTCTCTCCTAGGATAATGTTTTTGTGTCTAAAAGTTGGCAGAAGGGATAACAAGTATTTTTAGGGAGATAGCTTTAAGAACCTAACCAATACATTTATTTAAAGTTCTAAACAAATAAAATATAATGTACATCCAAATTGAATGTCATTCATTCAGCCGACAAGCTACTTATCTTGGCATTGGATTCATCTGAAAGTAAGGAGGGAATAAAATAAGTTCACCTCACTAAAGAGATAGCACCAGTGGTGGCAAAATAGAGTCTGATGCCTGAGGCACCAGAAGTCACAAGTTCAATCCCTGGCACCACCATAAACCAGAGGTGAAAAATGCTCTGGTTAAAAAGAAGAAAGAAAAAAAAAAAAAAAAACAGACATAAGTGTTTTATCTTCCTCGTAGGTTGTGGAGACTCGTTCAGGAACATGATGTTTTCCATTAACTTTGAGACTGACTGACCTTTGACTCCATAGGTGAGTAATTGTTCTCCATTCTCACTTTGCCATTTTGCCTCCTTGCTGTACAATTCAAACTCCTCTCCCCCTTGAGAAGCAAATGGTTTTGTAAACATTGTGTCTTCCATGCTCCTGCCAAAGAAGTGAAATCTGAAGAGTGCTCCTTTTACAGAGAGGGGTGCACAGCTAGACTCAGAAGTGCCACGATAATGCCGGCCCTGGAGGCTGGCAACTGTGTCAGCGTTCTTTTTCTCTCTCTCTCTCTTTCTTTCTTTCTTTCTTTCTTTCTTTCTTTCTTTCTTTCTTTCTTTCTCTTCCTTTCTTTCTTTCTTTTTTTTTTTTCACATGTGATAGGTTTATTTTTGTCATCAGTTAGAGATTTGGTCTGTGCGTCCCAACTGAGAAGCCCAAGCACTTCCTCGAGTCCCTAGAAATGAAGAACACCTGGAAAAGGATTTGAATCGCTAAAGGAAAAATGACAAGCCCGGGGGCCCTCTGACCCATGAGAGCATGTGAAAATAGAAGCACCACTTTCCCGTCCAGAAGCCCAGAAGCTAACAAACAGACACACACACACACTCCAATCAGTTAGGACCTTCCTGACCCAGTCTCCTTCACCTTGAGCCTTTGGTGAAAGAAAGAAAGAAAGAAAGAAAGAAAGAAAGAAAGAAAGAAAGAAAGAAAGAAAGAAAGAAAGAAAGAGAAAGAAAGAAAGAAAGAAAGGGAGAGAGAGAGGGAAAGAGAGAGAAAGAGAAAGAGGAAGGGAGGAAGGAAGGAAGGAAAGAAGGAATTAAGAAAGAAATGTAGAAAGAAATCAAGAAATAACCACCCCTCCCCTGCCCAAAGCGCTCACCCTTCCCCAGGCCATTAGGCTCTCCAAAGTAAATAAAAAGTGGTACTGCAGAGAGTGAATTGCTCTGGCAATCCCAGGGAGAATCCTGATTTTAGCACCACTGTACCAAATTTGTCATTTAGGGGAGCTCTCGCTCCCTTTATTGAGTTCCACTGTAGCGAACAATTTCTGCCTGCTTCCCTCGTGTGTCCTTTTGGTTTATTATCTTTCCCTGCGAATCGCGCCTCCATCCAGGGGTTTCACGGGAAGCCTAATTTCCCTCACCATTTATACATATGAGGTGGCTCGGCCCCCACCCACCACCACCACCACCAGCAGCAGCAGCAGCCTGAGAGCCCCCCCCACCCCGACCTCCTCACCACTCCCCCTCGCCCCAATGTTCTTATCAAATGAAGAATTGTGGATAAGGGTTAGGTGCAGATAAACATGAGTGTAGCACTTCCAGAAAGGTCGTGACCCCCCCATAAGGTGCTTCTTGTTATGTGTGACCTTCAGATTTTCATCATCAGCCCGCCTGACAACTTAATAATGCAGAGGAGCAGGATTCATTCCGCCCCTCTGAGAAGCCAGCACAGGACGCCCTTTTCCCTGATTATTTCCCTGCACTCCGGGCTGCCCTTTATAAGCCAACCAGAACTCCATCAATCATGCTCCTCTCTTCCCTCACCTCCTCCTCAGCCCCCAGTCCTGAAGGCTCTAAAGCTGCCCTGGTCCTTTTGTCTGGGGCTGAAATGTGTATACAAAGACACACATACACACACACACACACATGCACACGGACACGGACACACACATGCACACGCACACACACACACACACACACACACACACACCAGCATTGCTGGGCTTTTCATCTGGCTTTTGAAAGGAACGCTTGAAGAAGTTCTTACCCTCATCGCCACCGTGTATTCCTGTCATGCTCCAGCTCTCTTAATGAGCACCGATAAAAGCTGGGGTTGCAAACACGGTGGATGTTTGAAGTTCCAGGTTTTCTGCTCTGGTTTCTTTGTTATGGTGGTGATGATCCTTCTGAAGAGTTTGTTTTGTTCTAGAAGCAGGCAAAGGAGAGGAACCTGTTTCCCGCCTTAATCTATTAATCTATTTCCCTCTCCCTCTCCCTCTCCTTCTCCCTCTCCCTCTCCCTCTCTCTCCTATCCCCCTCTGGGATGCAGCAGAGAAGAGAAAGACAAAAACATAAGTGAAGATGAAAATAGACAGCAAGAGGCAAGACTTGGGTTCATGGGAGGCACTGGGCATTTATTTTGCCTTGGCAGGAAGAAAAATGGCAGGCACAAGTTCATGGGGAAGAGCAGAAATGCTCTTCGAAGGCCGTGTGTGTGTGTGTGTGTGGGGGGGCAGATCAGAATGGGAATCTAGCAACTGCAATAAACTTGTTCTATACAATATGCATGGGCGTCCTCACCTCGCAAGCATTTCCCAACCAATAAAGAAATGGTTTCAGAGGACAGTGATGGAGATCAGTTCTTACCCATAGTGCCCAGTGTATCTGCTGATGCCATTAGGACCGTGACCTGTGGTGGATGCCTTTGAGTTCCTCAGAAGGGATAATGTCTCCCTCAGACTGGCGAATATCTAAACTTCATGAGGGACTGTTGGTTCAGCCTGCTTTGAAGGCTACCCGGTGAGCCTGACAGAAATCTACACCGGGGGTTCAGGTGGTAGCACAGTGGGTTAAGCACACGTGGCGCAAAGTGCAAGGACGTGCAGAAGAATCCCGGTTCAAGCCCCCGGCTCCCCACCTGCAGGGGAGTCGCTTCACAGGCAGTGAAGCAGGTCTGCAGGTGTCTGTTTTTCTCTCCCCCTCTCTGTCTTCCCCTCCTCTCTCCATTTCTCTCTGTCCTATCCAATAACAATGAAATCAATAGCAACGATAATAATAACCACAACAATGGTAAAAACAACCAGGGTCACAAAAGGGAAAAAATCGCCTCCAGGAGCAGTGGATTCATATTGCAGGCACCGAGCCCCCACAATAACCCTGGAGGCAAAAAAGAAAGAAAAAGAAAGAAAGAAAGAAAGAAAGAAAGAAAGAAAGAAAGAAAGAAAGAAAGAAAGAAAATCTACACCGAACTAGGCAGGTTAATGTTAGCTCACAGTAGGTGGTTGCACTGAATCCAATCCGTTTATTGATTTTATGTATTAATTTATGTATTTATGTATTTATTTATGAGGAGGGCAGCAAATACACTGGGGGATACCATAAGTCCACTGTGTGTCACATATCTGTGAGGACAACAGCATACACCCCAAATAACTGATCTTAAATAGCCTTTGACAGTAACAGAGCCAAACAAGTAAATGCAGAAAAAAATATTGTGTAGTTTAACTCAAAGTACACATCTACCCCTGTTTCTTAGTAAAAATACATCTCAAAAGCAAGCCCGTTACTTGGGCTTATTTCCTTTCTGGAGTAAGTGTCTGGTAACCTGGAGATCTTAATAAACACAGAATTCATTGTCCCACGTTCACTGGGTTCTAGGACGTATTTGGCTGTTAGTGAGATGCTATAAGACTGAGACTGATGTGAGCTGGACACGTGGATTACAGGCAAGTGAAAAAAAAAACTGGTATCAAGAATTTTGATGTCAGTATCTTAATTTTGCATACACACAATAAATGGGGTCTCATTGAACCACTTGACTTTGCACTGTCCTCCAAAAACCTGGTATGAACGTGTGCTCACATGGGCCATTTATCTATCTGTTCGAAATGAAAAGTCTCTATACTGAGGCCATGGAAAAGCAAAAGAAGAAAAAAACAACAACAACAAAAAAAAAACCTGACTACCTCTACTAAGAGGTTAGAGACACCAGGAGTGATTACCAATGGCCTTTCCCTACCAGGGTGAGCTGTGATAGACCTGTTATTATCTAGGAAGACAGCCCGAGAAAGCAAGTTTAAGGGAGAAAGATGATGAATTTATCTTGACATTTCTTGAGTCTGATGCTTACCAGACATCCAGGTGGCATTATCTGCATATGGACAGTCATAAACAGAAATAGCGGGGTGAGATTAAGACTAAACACAGTCAGTGAAACCATGAGAAAGGATGGGAAAAGTGAGAAATGAGAAAAGACATAAAGAGAGAAATGTAAATATCACCAAGGCTCAAGGTTTGCCAGAAGACTGAGAGAGAGAGAATGAGAGAGGAGTGAGCCGTGTATGAAGAGAAAGGTTAAGTAGTATAAAGTGAGATTGTTTTGTTTGAATATATATTTTTTATTTTCCCTTTTGTTGCCCTTGTTTTTTTTGTTGTGGTTGATGTCATCGTTGTTGGATAGGACAGAGAGAAATAGAGAAAGGAGGGGAAGACAGAGAGGGGGAGAGAAAGACAGACACCTGCAGACCTGCTTCACCGCCTGTGAAGCGACTCCCCTGCAGGTGGAGACCTGGGGGCTCGAACCGGGATCCTTGAGCTGGTCCTTGCGCTTCACGCCACGTGCGCTTAACCACCTGACTCCCTTGTTGAAATATTTATGGACCTGTCTAATATACCTAGTTTCAACCTCCATCACCCAAACTGTAAGTCCCTTTTGAGCGAAGACTTGCGCACAAGCAGATCTGGAGTATAACAGAACACCAAAGACATATTTGCTCATCAATAAAAATGATTCTAAGACCTGCAATGTGCAGTATCACAGGGGCATGGAAGTAGAGCTTAGCCAGGAAGAATAATAAAAGTCGAATACAGAGAGAATGATTAGTCTTGGAACTGGAAGTGAAGACGATGGATTTGCCAATTAGGAGTCACCGTGTTGAGCTGAGGGCTCTTGTGTAAGAACAGACACTGAACTGTTAAGCTCTGGAAAACCAAGCTTAACAAAAAAAGAGGCTGCTGAATGTAAGATTTATTTCTAAGAAAGGTTTAGAGAAAAAGTCTTGGCAAAGAAGTAGGTAGATTTACAACACAAGATTTTCTGCCTCTTCTAGTTTTTTTTTTTTGAGAGAAAGTTTAGATAGAGAGAGAAAGAGAGAGAAAGAGAGAGAGAGAGAGACGTCTGCAACACTGCAGTACCGCTTTGCCACTCATGAAGCTTTCCCATGCAGGTGGGGGGCCCCTCTTAACCAGGTGTGCCACCACTGGGCCCCTGCCTTTTCTGGTATTTATTAACTACATGAATGCCTTAGGCAGCTTTCTTTTTATGCTTTGACTCACCATGTAGCTGCCATGATAACTGATGTCTGTAGTTAACCATAAAATAGACTTGAAATCATATATATCAGTTATACCAAGTACAAACATTAGGGCCGGGTGGTGGCATACATTGTGGAGTGCACGTTACAGTTCACAAGGACCGAGACTTGAGCCCCCGGTCCCCACCTGCAGAGGGAAAGCTTCACAAGTGGTCAAGCAGGGCTGTAGGTGTCTGTCTGTCTCTCCCTGTCCCTATCATCCCATCCTCAATTTCTGGCTGTGTCTATCCAATAAGTAAATAAAGATAATTAAAAAAAGTTTAAGTACAAAAATACATTTAAAGAAAACAAAAATCACATGTTTTTAGGTGTTCTAGGGTCAACAACTTAGTTCATTTGGAGAGTGCATTAATTTACTGTGTGCATGATCCAAGTCTGAGTCCAGCCCAGACAGAGAGAGAGAGAACCAGACATTATTCTAGTACTGTGATACTGTGATTGTACTCAGGACCTCACACTTTAAACTCCAGTGCTATATCCATTGTGCAAACTCCCAGACCACAGTTTCTCTCTTTCTGTCTGTAAAAGTTAGTCTAAAGCAATGAAACTCTGGCGAAGAGAAAAATCAATCAATCAATCAATAATCTTTGGGCCTTCAAATTAATTAATATCTGAACTGATGTATGCACAATAATAAAACCATCATTAATTAACTATACCATATTAACATCTAGTTTTTACAAGTGCATATTTTTAAAAAGAGACCTATTCTGTATTTATTGATTCCTAGAAATGGTCTATATGCATTTTGTAAATAAGTAATTGTATAATGATGTATTTCTGAAAATAAGTTTACATGAACTCTATCTATATTTACATTGATGTATATTTTTCACACATGATGCTAATAAATGCTTTTAAAAGAAGACTTTCAATGGATTCCATACACACTTACACATCTGTAATATATTTAACACATGTCTATAAACTATGTAGGTTACAGATAACTTTATTTTGTTTTTTTTTTAAAGTGAGCCACCTGAAATGGAATTGGACAACTTTCTATGTCTCAATTTTTCAGTTTTAACATATAATTGAGTTGATGTAAAAACCCCATTAATATAATCAAAATTTTAATCTAATTTATGTATTTGTGTCTGATAGAATGTAACTAATTTACATTAGAGATAGAACACACGTTTTTAGAAGCTGTCTATAATTTATTGAAGTTTCCTTCTACTTGGGAGATAGGTAGGCTCATGGAGGACAGTCAACCCTTCGTTGCCCAGCAACTTTTGATCATTCTTCTTATAATCTGAGGCATTTTCCACATATCTCTTCTGTCTCTCCACTCATTCTTCCAGATTCTCTTGCAAAGACGGTAGATTCCTATGACTCCGCCTCTACCAATTAGCTGCTATGCTGTCCCTTCCTTAGAGTAAAACAATGTGAAGGAAAAGGCAGGTCTATCTACGGGTGTCTGGCTTTTTTGGGGTCAGTCAAGATGTCTGAAATGTCGACACATGTGATGTGATGTGAGACCTGGCGTCTGTGACTGATATTATGAGGATGTCCGTTGGAGTACTCCCATGGGAGAACTGAAAAGGTTTTAATTCTCACATCGCTACTCCTAGGAATTTTGTACGTTGCCTGTAATATGTTCTATTTTTGTTTAAGGTGTGACTTTTGTTTATTTGTTTAATTTGTTTAGCGTGGCAGAAAGGCAATGAAAGTAAAAGAGACCACAGCAGTGAAGCTTTCTTCAGTGTAGTGAAGACCAAGCTCAAACCTGGGACAAACACACATGGCAAAGCAGGACACTATGTAAGTGAGCTGGTTGTTCACCTGCGCTGTTTGCTTGTTTCATCTAAGAACTCTATCGATTCCAAGGTGCTTTTCATGTTTGACTGGGATGAATATCTTTATACACCAACTTTCTACCATATCTTGGATTCTCTCACCTTTTCAATTCTTGGCAGAATGTCTGAGTCAAATGGTGTGAACATTTTTAAGATTCTTGATGTGATTTAACAAATTCTAGAAAGACTATGCCAACTTAGTATCCGAGTTGTAATATATAAGCATTGTCTTAATTCTAACACTGAATTCTAGTTATACATTTATTAATTAGTGGGCAAAAATAGTTGTCCATTGTAGTTTGCTCTGTGTGTGTGTGTGTGTGTGTGTGTGTGTTTTACTACTGAATAGAACAGTTTCATCTGTTATTTTTGTTCAGTTATAGTTTATCTTCTATCTCTTCTCCATTAGGATGGTGATATTTTCTTACTCATGTGCAATAAATGTCCTTCATAAAGTAAGTTATGTGATCTCTGCCATGTATGCCTCCAAATAATTTATTTCAAATTTCTGAGTCTAAGGGCTGGGGAGATAGCATAATGGTTATGCAAAAGGCCGGAGGCTCTGAGATTCCCAGGTTCAATCCCCAGCACTACCTTAAGCCAGAGCTGAGCTGTGCTCTAGTGAAGGAAAATTCTGAGTCTAGTTATGTTAGGCATAGTATCCAAAATATTGGAATGTTTATGTGATCAAATCTGTTTCATATTCAACTTATTCTTTCATGCTTTTATGATGACCAAATTTTCTCTGTCAGGGAAATCAGTTAGATATTCCACCATGTTTTCTGTCTCAGAATATTCTAAGTCATCCTGGGTAGGAGAAATGGATAAGGGTATATATGCATAAATCACTGGATGTTGAGAACCCATCCATGGGAGGTGGGGGTGATAGTCATTGTTTGCTGGGAGGTCCACCCATGGCTGGGAGTGACCAGAGTATTGGAGAAGTCACTGAAGAAGACCTGGAAATAATTTGATTACCTCGAGTTAATAATTAAAACTGTCAGCTCACAAGACTGCATCAGTTTTCACTTTCAGGAATACTGTTCCAGAGTACCACTGGTCATGCTCTGTTCTTTCTAAAATCCATTCAGTATCTCCACAGGTCTAAAACATCCTGCCTCAGTGACCTCAATCTGTCTCTTCAACTTCCCATCCCAAACAACCCCCAGTCTCAGCAGCACTGTTCATCTACAGCCTTCTGCTTTGTGTCTTGTGTTCAACTGACTTAACTACATACGACTGCTGATAATCAACCACTTTGGATCCACAAGTTAATCATTTCGTTTGGATCAAGCTACTTCAGTGATAAGTTGTGCTTTTAAAATGTACTATTGGAGGCCGGGCAGTGGTGCATCAGGTTGAGTACACACGTTACCCTGTGCAAGGATCTCAGTTCAAGCCTTCAGTTCTGCCTGCAAAGAGGACACTACCACAAGCACTGTGACTGGAGTCTCCTTTTCTCTCCCTCTTCATCTCCCTCTCCCTTCTCAACTTCTGTCTGTCCTATCAAAAGAAAGAAAAAAGAAAGAAAGGAAGGAAGGAAGGAAGGGAGGAAGGAAGATAGATGACCACTGGAAATGGTGTATTCCTTATGTAGGCACTTAGTCCTAGTATAATGGTTATGCGAAAAGACATTCATGCCTTAGGCACCAAATGTTCCAGGTTCAACCCCCAGCACCATTATAAGTCAGAACTGAGTGGTGCTCTTGTAAAACAAAATAATATGAAGAGTATTATTTATATTTGAGCATTATTTTACCACATTTTAAGTTTTCAGGGGTATATTTTCATACCTATGTGAGTGTGTGTGTGTGTGTGTGTGTGTGTGTGTGTGTGTGTGTGTGTGTACGCCCGCGCAACTCACAGCAACCACCAGGAAGGTTCCTGTGCTCCTGTCTTCTTCTTCCTTTGTCCCCGAAGTTCAGAAAACCTGAAGAAAACACATTCATTTCTCAACAGTCCTATTTTCTACCTGGGTTTCACTACCTGAAATGCTGTCTGATCCCTCTTCACTAAGACAACTTGAAGAGTCAATTATGCTCTCATTCCTTTGAGCAAATGTTGCTCCTTAGTAACAGCCCTTTATTAAACAGTCCTTATGAAATAGTCCTTTATGAGGAGCATTCCTTTATTCACAGGCCACCACTGTAGCATTAAATATTAACTACTTCGTGACCCCGCTAGCATCGATGAACTTTATAGCTTGTGAACCAAGTAGAGAAACGCTCGACTTTGTAATTACCTCCACATATGAAAGGCCACCACCCACCACAGTCCCCTCCGGAGGCTCTGTTCTTGCTGCACATGCTCAGTCTCCACCTTCCAGTGCTGTGCTCCTGTGCAAGGGGCTGAGGGGACGCCGCCAGGGTCTCGAGTGGCCATGAACCTACACACACATCTAAACAAAGAAAAGCTCTCAGGACTGAGGTGGGGCAATCTGAGAGCATGTATGGAGCATGCCCTTCCTTCAAGAGCTCTCAAAGGTGTGTGAAGTCAAGAGGAAGAGGTAAAATATTTATGAAGCAAAGGAAAACAAAACCAAAAAAAACCACTAGCCGCTAGAGAGGTAGCACAGTGGGAAAGCATGGGTGCAGCTCCTAGGCTCTGCATATGATGCGACAGAGCTGTGATCTGTCTGCTTCTCTTCCCCTCATGGAAAAGAAGTGAATGCACCGTTAAAAAATAAAAATGGAAGCGTAATGAGGCTTACTGTTTTAGCTAAAGCAGTGAGCCTAAATGAAACCACAAAAAGAGGAGCTTGGCCCATAGAGGGTTGTGGATGTTGAAGATGATGCCCCTCTGCCCACCTGCATGTTAGCTGCCAGGCTCAGGCAGACATCAGTAAAGGCACGGGCTCATCAGAATAGATCTAGAATAGACTTCCTAGCTCCTTCCAACACGAAGACTCCAAATCTCATCTGCTCTATTCTTACATTTAAGTTCCTGACTATTAAACACTTTGTTCTGCTTTCTATCTAAATGCTTTTCAGCCACCAAGTTGCAGAGGCTACCATGATGCCAACCTGACTTCCTTGAGCAGATGACCTCACCAGTGTGTCCTGGAACCTCACCTTTCCAGAGCCCTGCCCCACTAGGGAAAGATAGAAACAGGCTGGGGGGGGGGGGTATGGAAGCGATTACAGGAGTCAGGCCTCCCACCTTCTGAACCCCGTAAAGATCTTTGGTCCATACTCCCAGAGGGATAAAGAATAGGGAACCTTCCTATTGGTTGCGGAATGGGATACGGAACTCTGGAGGTGGGAATTGTATGGGATTGTTATTCCACAGTCCTCTTATTCCACAGTCCTGTGGATCATTATTAAATCACTAGAGAGAGAGAGAGAGAGAGAGAGGTTTTGAGGGATTATCACGGTGTGTGACACTACTTGTATAAAGAAAACAACGTAAGCCTTCAGGTCTGTGGTGCGTGTGTGTGTGTGTGGGGGGGGATATCAAATGAATGAGGGGTGCTGTAGCATGAGAGGTGAAGCATGAGATGGCAAAAGCGATTGCTGAAAGGCCTGTCATGCTTTAACAGTAGAAGCAGAAAGGCAGGAATGAAACTATAAACAGTGAAAGAGTCCTTATAAGACTGAAGCAAGAGCACTGCACCTCGTAAGAGTTAATCTGGCAGTGACACCTTCCCCCCCCCACCCTTAGAAAATCCCCCTACATAACCTACTTATTAAAACTACTTAGAAATTCCATTATCTGCAGAATCATTAGATTAACAAGCATCTTCTTCTTGAAACAATTAAAGAGTGTGGAGCTATCCATCATTCACACCTTCATGGTTTAAGCAAATGCCATTCCTCACAGGTGTACATGATTTGAAGTTCTCTAAGGTAATCTGTGTTTTCTAGGGGAGGAGGTGCGTGGAAGTTTGGGAAAGAGGAGAAATCATGTTTAGAAATTCATAAGAACTTCTCATGGACAGAGGGTCAGGCGGTGGCACACCCGGTTAAGTTCACATAGTACTAAGCACAAGGACCTGCACACGGATCCAGGTTCAAGCCTCCAGTTTCCCATCTGCAGGGGAGGAAGCTTCACAAGTGGTGAAGCAGATCTTCAAGTATCTAGCTTTCTCTCTTCCTAGCTTCCCCTCCCCTCTCAATTTCTCTCTGTCTGATCCAATCCAGGAGCGGTGGATTCATAGTGCTGGTACTGAGCCCCAGCAATAACCCTGGAGGCAAAAAAAAAAAAAAGAAAGGAAGAAGGAAAAATAGATAGATAGATAGATAGATAGATAGATAGATAGATAGATAGATAAAAAAAAAGTAGAAAGAAAGAGCGGGGGAGAGAGAGAACATCTTCTGGACAAATATCCACAATGGTACAATGTCATTCTCATTTGAATATAACTTTCCTGTCTTACACCTGAGAATATATCTAACTCATGTCCGAAGATATAACTAGATTTTTAAGTCATTGCAGACAGTCTCTTGAATATATATACCAAGCTGTTCATTTACTCTTTGGGGTGTGGTCTATGCTTTGCTCATACTGTTTACTGTGATGAAGTAAATAGGCAGGACTAAAAATCATAGGCAACATGTAATCCATAACCTTTTACAGAAGATGGTGACTATGGTCTCTAGAGGATTTTACTGTTGGGTTGTAGCAAGAAAAACATTTTTTTTTTTTTTTGGCCTCCAGGGTTATTGACAAGGCTTGGTGCTGGCACTACAAATCCACTACTCCTATGGCCATTTTTTCCATTTATTTATTGGGTAGGACAGAGAGAAATTGAGAGAGGAGGGAATGATAGAGGGGGAGAAAGATAAAGACACCCACCGGACTAGCCTCATCACTTGTGAAGTGACCTCCCTGCAGGCGGGGAGCCGGGACTGGTACCTGGATCCTTGTGTAGGTCCTTCATACCATGTGTGCTTAACCCGGTGAGCCACTGCTGGGCCTCACGAGAAAAAAAATTTAACTTCTATGAAGTCAAAGTCCATCCTCCTCATAATCACTAGTGTAACACTACTTCTCATTCAGCAGAACTTGACTTCCACCCAATTGAAAATGTTGATTTCAAATCGACTATTCTACTTGGTTAAGTTCTGTTATATAAACACACAAACAGAGAAAACAAAAAAACAAAGGAAAATCTCCAGAACCTCATTTTGAAAGAATGGACACTCCTAGCAAAAAAAAAAAAAAAAAAAAAAAATGAGGCTGTTATAAGTGAGGTGGCACTGGGGGCATGTCTACCTCCAAGAAGATCCTGGAGGGGGTGTGATGCAGGGAACGAGGCGTTTGCCCTGTCCCTGTGTCCCCCCCAAACGCTCTGGGTTCCAGGTTTTCTCCTGGGTGTGGCAATGGAGTCCTGACCTCAGTATCTCCATCCCCTGGCTTGACTGCATATTCTCCTTGGCAGAGAATCAGTCAGTAAGCCTCCCTAGATTAAGATGTGAAATATTTCACTTGAATATATTACAGGGAAGAGTTCTTTCATAGTCTGGCATGTACCAGATGAACCATTGATATTCATTTCTAAATAAATCCCATTCTCATTATTGGGGAGAGCAGGTTATTTAGGTAACTCAAGCGGGATGACCTAATTAAAACTCAACATAAAAAAACGCAGCGTGGCATAGAGCATTTTACCTGTCCAAAGTAAACACAGACAAGCACAATTCATTTTACTGGAGCATCATCCCTCGTGCAAAATTACGAGTGAGTCTATCACAACCAATTACAGGCCACTGTATATGCAAATCATTACTCTTTCAATTATTTATAGAGAGCTCTGTGTGTACACAGCTCTTCACAGAGCATCAGACACAAGCGACAAGGACTCTGAATGGGCGAGATCTGAGCCGCAGGGACTTCTGGAATGAGATGGCCGCATGGCAAGCAAGCTAAATGAATTTCATTTGCAGACGATTAAAGGAGGGGAAAATACTGCCTGTGGTATTCAGAAAAGCAGGTGGGAACCAGACACCTGAATGAGGTTGGAATCCTGCGAATGGGGAGCCAGTCTTTGCTGTGGCTCCACAGGGGTCATCATTCTCTAGCTTCATCACCCCCTCCAAATACTTAGATATCATTTTACAGATTACGTTCTAGACTTGGCTCTTATCTAAGAGTTAAGACACAACTTGAAAATTCAGCCTTTCAATATGCCTAAGCAGCCACGGTCAAATATTTGGAATACACATTTTTAAGCCCTAAAGATCAATAAGAAAGTTATAAAGTACCCTTGCCCAATTTATAGGCAAATTATATGTAAAAGCAATTGATATAATAAACACAAATGGTCAATTACACATTTGAAAAGATGTTCAACATTAGCAATAAATGGGGGGGAAGTGCAATTAAAATACGATGACCTTCTGGGGGGAAAAATTAGAAGTGAGGAATATATTTGGAACAGCAAAAGGGAATAAGAACTCTCAAACAGTTGGCAGAAGTGTATCAGCATGTCTATTCTGGAGAAAATTAGCAGTCTTCATTAACAGTGCTCCTTAAAGTGCACAGCCAATCACCCAAGATTCCACTTACTACTATTTTTTTTCTCCTACAGGACTTCACTGCTCAGATCTGATTTTTTTTTTCAGAGAGAGGAGGGAGGGAAGAAGGGGGGAGAGAAGAGGAAAGGAGAGAAGAGGAGAGGAGAAGAGACGAGGGGGGGAGGCGGGGGAGAGAAAAGAGCAAGCACAGCATTGAAATTTCCTCCAATATGGCAGGGCCCAGATTCAAATTAGCAAAGCAAGGGCACAACCCAGTTATTTTGCAGGTACTAGGCTGACTGACTTTCTTTCTTTTTTATTTTATTTTTATTTCTTTTTATTAAACATTTTATTTATTTATGAGAAAGATAGGAGGAGAGAGAAAGAACCAGACATCACTCTGGCACATGTGCTGCTGGGGATCGAACTCGAGACCTCATGCTTGAGAGTCCAAAGCTTTACCACTGCGCCACCTCCCAGACCACTCTCTTCTTTTTCTCTCTCTTTCTTTCTTTCTTTCTTTCTTTCTTTCTTTCTTTCTTTCTTTCTTTCTCTTTCTTTCCTTCCTTCCTTCCTTCCTTCCTTCCTTCTTTCTTTCATTCTTGCTCTCTTTTTTTTTTAATATATAGAGACAGCAATAGAGGCGAAGTGAAAGAGACCACACTGCAGCTTTCTCCAATGCACTGATGGTCAGACTTGAAGCTGGCTTGCCCACATGGCAGAGCAGCACACTGTCCAACTGAGCTAGTTTTTGAACCCAACCAACTCTACTGCTATACTGACAACCCAGACAATACATTTCACACTTCACACAGGAAATAAGTTTATCAGTGCTTTAAAAACGTTTAGAGGAGTGAAACATGATGTTGTTATGATGGCTGTTATGTCATAAAAGTTTGTGATATAGGGACCGAGTGGTACCGCACCTGGTTGAGCGCATATGTTACACTGGGCAAGGACGTGGGTTCCAGTTTCTCCACCTGCAGGGGGAAAGCTTTGTGAGTAGTAGAGCAGGGCTGCAGATGTCTCTCTGTCTCTCTCCTTCTTTAGCAATCCCTTCCTTCTCAATTTCTGGCAGTCTCTATCCAGTAAATAAATAAAATAACAATTACTAAATAATAAATAAAAAATAAATAAAAATAAATAAAAACAATTTTTAAATTTTTAAATATATATATTTTTTAAAGTGACACAAATAGTGAAATAGTGAAATGGTAAGGCATATGGATTTTAGCAAAAATATACTGACATTGGTTCATCAGTTTTAATGAATGTGTCACTGTAATGCAGGTTCTTAATAATAAGAGAACTCAAAGAGAGAGTGAATGATAATACTTCCTAATGCAGTTCTTCAATAAACCTAAATATTGGTGCAACCAGGACAACAAAAAGTTTAGAAATAGAGGAGGAAGCTATACTGTTACTGGAGTCACAGTCTTAACAATGACAAGAGGCAGATTTTCAAAAGATGTGGGTGCTCCTCTGTGGACAGTGGTACAGGGAATGTGTCTTGTTATTGCCTTTGTCATCTTTTATTTATACTGTGCTCCTGTTTTAGTCATCCTAAGCAGGAAAATATTAATGTTAAATTAATGACATTAAGTAAATAAACAGTAAATATTACATTTTAGTTGATTTCTTTTCTTTTTTTTTTTTTAAGTAGAATAAAACCAAACAGGTAAGGGGGAAAAAAAGTAATATTAATGGGAATATGGGTCAACCTGTCAACGCCCGTGTTCAGTGGGGAAGCAATTACAGAAGCCAGACCTTCCACCTTCTGCAACCCACAATGACCCTGGGTCCATACTCCCAGAGGGATAAAGAATAGGAAAGCTATCAGGGGAGGGGGTGGGATACAGAATTCTGGTGGTGGGAATTGTGTGGAGCTGTACCCCTCTTATCCTATGGTTTTGTCAGTGTCTCCTTTTTTATAAATAAGTAAATACATAAATAAATGTAATATTAACAGAATATTTTTTTCAGAAAGAAACCTTAAATACTGATTCCTCTCCTGGGAATATATCCTAAGGAACCCAACACACCAATCCAAAAAGATTTGTGGATACCTATGTTCTTAGCAGCACAATTTGTAATAGCCAAAACCTGGAAGCAACCAGGTGTTCAACAACAGATGAGTAGCACAATTTGTAATAGTCAAAACCTGGAAACAACCCAGGTGTCCAACAACAGATGAGTGGCTGAGCAAGTTGTGGTCTGTATACACAATGGAATACTACTCAGCTATTAAAAATGATGACTTCACTGTTTTCAGCCCATCTTGGATGGAGCTTGAAGAAATCATGTTATGTGAAATAAGTCAGAAACAGAAGGATGAATATGGGATGATCTCACTCTCGGGCAAAAGTTGAAAAACAAGATCAGAAGAGAAAACACAAGTAAAACCTGAACTGGAGTTGGTGTGTTGCACCAAAGTAAAAGACTTTTTTACTTTGGGGCGGGGGGAGAGTACAGGTCCAAAAAGGATGACAGAGGACCTAGTGGGGGTTGTATTGTTGTGTGGAAAACTGAGAAATGTTATGCATGTACAAACTATTGTATTTACTGTCAACTGTAAAACATTAATCCCCCAATAAAGAAATTTTAAAAAGAAAGAAAGAAACCTTAAATGCTTAAAGAAAAGTGAATGCAAATGATATCTTTGGGGGCCAGGTGGTGACGTACCTAGCTGAGTGCACACTACAATGTTCGAGGTCCTGAGTTCAAGCCCCCACTCCCCACCTGCAGGGGGAAAGCTTAACAAGTGGTGAAGCAGGGATGCAGATGTCTCTCTTTCTATCTCTACCTTCCCTCTTGATTTCTGGCTGTTTCTAGCCAATAAATAAATATAATTTAAAAAAATGTTTAAAAGCTCTTTTATAGGTCCCTCATTTTCTTCAGGAAATCACTGTTTCTGATATTTTGAGAAGCACTTCTGTGATAATCTTCACTCTTTTCCACACACATCGGTACCATACTTTTCCACGGCTACCTAAAATTGGAGATCCTCTAAGTACAACAGATGCGCATGTTGTGTGGAGTCCTCCCTTGTCTATCTGTTAGTTCTCAGTATTGGCGTCATACTTCTCTTGCTTCCACCTCTTTCCTGCCACCCCACTTACAAATCTTAATTGGATGCAGTGGCATTGTCAACTCTTATCTGCCTCTCATCTCCCAAGACTTTGTGTCTCTCCGTTTGCAGGGCTAAAAGCCAATGCTTGCAGACAAATTGGATGATATATATTAGTAAGTTCCCAACTAGTACCTCCATGGATTTGAAGAACAGCAGAGAGAGTCCCAAGATTAAAGTCCAAAATCTGCAAAATCTTCTAGGTTGGGCTTCTGAGATAGTGAAGTTTACATAAAGAGGTCACCATCATCTGATATTTGAGAAGGTCTCTGGAGTCAGATCAAAGGGCTGTTGAAAGACCCAAGGCATTGCAAATTGACTTGGCATGGGAAGATTCTCCCGAGGAGTAAATAACACCAGCACAGTCACTGACAGCAGCAAACACCATATGCTTGACTCAGTAGCCATTACTGGAGAGGTGTTAAAACCAGAGAAACTTACAGACCTGGCAAAGTAGGGCAGTGCTTCGTCAGTTGGGCCACACCACTTCCTCCCCTTCCAGTAAGTTTATGAGGACCTGTTCTTTACCATGAAGCAAAAAGCTCTGCGGCCTTTACTGTGAAGGCTTTGCATTTCGGTTTTGAAACTGCTTGACAAAGTCAAGGAATGATGTGATAAGCTTAAATATGTGAAGATGCACTTCTGTCTTTCCGAAAGGTAGGAAGTAATCGGGAGGGAAGAAGGTGTGTAATCACTTGAATGAGGCATTCCCTTCCTGGCTACTCAGAATTCCAAAAACGAGAAAGAGCTTTTCACTATTGGCTAATTAATCTATTTGTGAAAATGGGCATTGCATTTCCAAAAATTCCAAAGAGAGGATAAATAAATAAGGCTAATTGTATCAACAAAGCAATAGTTTCTTGGGGGATAAGGTGGAGACTAGTGATTAAAAGACATGAAGGAGAAAATAATGCATGTATCATTTTTAAGCATTTTACATTAACATTGAATTTTTAAGGGACTGTAGGAATAGGCTAACAATAAAACTGCCCTAGAATCCTTTTTCTCATTTTTAGTATTCCCTGAACCAAAGGATAAAATAATAAATTAAAAATACATAGAATTTAGTTTAATAAAAATTGAGAGTAGTTGTTAATGAAGATAAAGGAATCTTAAAAAAAAATAGAGCTACCAATTTATCCAGAAATATACTTAGGCTTTTTTATGAATTATATTTGTTAAATCATAAAACAATGCCTTCTCCTGAAAAGTCATATACATGAAAAAAAAATTATGCCCCTCTTCAGCAAGAACCCTATTCCTCTGGAACCTATGTGGTGATCTGTATTGTATCTCTCCTTACGTGATGTGATAGACATTGAAGTATTTTAAATATTCTCAGATCAAATTTGGAGTTATTGGCTGACATAGATCATGTATTATTCAACTATATAACCTCAGTAAATAAATAATGATTGAATAAACAGATAAATGAATGAATGTTTACCACTGTTTAATGGTAAAATGACTTGAGGCTTAATATTACATCTTATTAATCTTTGCATTCTAATTAACTTGAACATTGGCATAGAAGAATGTAGAGCCAATTCATTTTCTTGACTTGTTGAATAAATGCATGAAATGGGGGTGAATTTCAATTCTAAATTGGCTAATTATGGGGGAGGGTGAAGAAAAAAAAGAAACAAGCTAACAAGATAAAAAATATGGAAAAGAGATGAAGAAAAGCAAGAGAAAATGAGAAAGAAAGAAAGAAAGAAAAAAGGAGAAGATGAAAGAGAAGAAATGAACTGAGAGGCACAGGGGGAAAGGCTCTGAAGAGAAAATGCCATAGTTAGAGCATGCAGGTTAGAAGGAAAGTGAAAGAGAGACCGACTCAAATATACAGATTTAGTCTCAGTAATCTGGTTACCAAACGTCATCTCAAACTCAGCTGAATTCCTTTTTCTTTCCTCTACATATCCCCAATTACCACAGATCTCTCTGGTGTTGCTAGTTCTCTCCTTTCTTACCACTCTTTCACTCCTTTCTTCCTGCCTAGCTAGATACCATAATGTACATGACTACAGAATTAATTCTTCCCACTATATTGTTTAAATTATAATGGTACCAGGGAGTCGGGCAGTAGTGCAGCAGGTTAAGCGCAGGTAGCGCAAAGCACACGGACCGGCATAAAGATTCGGATTCGAGCCCCGGCTCCCCACCTGCAGGGGAGTCGCTTCACAGGCGGTGAAGCAGGTCTGCAAGTGTCTGTCTTTCTCTCCTGCTCTCTGCTTTCCCCTCTTCTCTCCTTTTCTCTCTTTCCTATCCAACAACAACAACATCAATAATAACTACGACAATAAAACAAGGGCAACAAAAGGGAATAAATAAATATCAAAAAATAATAATAATAATTAAACAATTATAATGGTAACTATTTTTAAACATTTTAAAATTAAATTTATTTATTTATTTTTTTATTTATTTTTTCCTCCTCCAGGGTTATTGCTGGGCTTGGTGCCTGCACCATGAACCCACTGCTCCTGGAGGCCATTTTCCCCCCCCCCTTTTTGTTGCCCTAGTTGTTGCAGCCTCATTGCGGTTATTATTGCCATTGTTGATATTGCTTTGTTGTTGGATAGGACAGAGAGAAATGGAGAGAGGATGGGAAGACAGAGGGGAAAGATAGACACCTGCAGACCTGCTTCACCGCCCATGAAGCGACTCCCCTGCAGGTGGGGAGCCGGGGGCTTGAACCGGGATCCTTACGCCGGTCCCTGCACTTTGTGCCACGTGCGCTTAACCCACTGCGCCACTGCCCGACCCCCTAAATTAAATTTATTTATCGGATAGAGACAGCCAGAAATTGAGAGGGAAGTGGGAGATAGAGAGGGAGAGAGACAGAGAGATACCTGCAGCCCTCCTTCACCACTTGTAAAGCTTTCCCCCTGCAGAGGGGGGAATGGGGGTTTGAACCTGGGTCCTTGTACACTGAAGTGTGTGTACTTAACCAGGTTTGCCACCACCCGGCCCCAGTGGTTCCTATTAATACAGGTTTTATCACCCTGCCATTTTAATAATCTCTAATTCTGTAACCCCAAAATTTGAAGCACTCTTTTGGGTTTCTGTGATGTACTTTCTGAATCTTTTCACTTATCTAAGTCAAAAAGTTAAATTTATCATCTGGTCAAAAAAGTGCTTCAAGATCCTGTTTGAACTTCACCCTACTGAGCCTCTGCAACACTACCTAGTGTTCAGCCTCTGTCAGTGAGCCTTCATTAAGATTCCTTGAGGATTCATGAAGACATTTCTAAACTATCATCTCACACTAGGACACCAGCCATTATGGATTCATTTTCTTAAAATACCATGATAAAGTGGCGTAGAACTGGTTAATCATTTCATCCAAATGTAAACTGAATACCAACCCAATCCTAAGAAACGATGATTAAAAAAAAAAAAAAAAGACAGTACAATTCCTACCTTTATGCAATTATTGTCATTAGAATACTGTTAACTTCACTAGCTTTCCTTTTATTTCTGACCTTGACATTTTTTTTCAGAAAACTAGGAACGTTCAGGATATTTTTCAATCATCATTTTTCATTTACCAACCTCCCTCTTGATGAACCTTTGCATGTTCTTTGCTTATATTTTCTGTTTGGTTTAAAAGATGACTTGTAGTGATTCTATACAGATTTCAAATGTTATTTTCCTGTTAGCTGTGTATTTTTAAATAACTTATCTTTTCAACTTTCAAGTATGCCTTAATGAACAGGGATAAAATTCACATATTTCCTTTTCTTCATGTGCACATTTTATGCCAGCGGGTATGGAATAAATGCACTGTTAACCCTACAGGCATTAACACCCATCACGTAGAATGCATTAACATCAGAAAATACAAATTGAGGCAATAACTCATCCAATCGGGCCATAGAATATTTGTGTCTGAGACTCAGAGGTTCCAGTTCAACCCCCAACACCACCATAATCCAGTAATTCTCAGGTTTCTCTTTCACACATAAAAAAATAATACTAATAATTAAGCTTGACAATCTAAAATATTGTTGAATCAATAAAGAACATCACAAAAGAGAAAGCATTGCTTGCTCTTAATTTTGTACTTTTGCCTAAAACTAGAGCTTCTTTATTTGCACGTAAACTATGTGTCAACACATCTCTTGTGTGGGCAGCACAATATGTTCACCCATTTGATCTGCCCAGAGTTTCCACTGTTCAGATCAATATATATATTTTCAGAACAACATTAGCACTGCACGGGTTCTTTCCTCTATTTTCTATAGCAATCAGAGATTTTTAAAGCCATGTTTTTTTGTTTGTTTTGTTTTGTTTTTGTTTTTTAAGAATGGAGAGGAGATGATCAACAAGCGTTTATGTAAGTCACCCATTTGGATGTGATCAGACTTACATTCCCGGCTGCTCTGAGTAGAAAAGGAATTGAAAGCCCTGTTACAAGAGTGAACAAGGTTCTTTCCTCACTGGGGTCAGGGGAGAGACAGAATGAGAAACTAGAGGAAGAGTTGACTCCTTGCTATTTTGTTTGAGAGAATTTTCAGCCAGCCTCTCACACCTCTTACCTTTTCCTTTCCAGGTCATTCCTGAATGCAGGCCTTATTTTCCAATTGTTTAGATGTGATCTAATGCTTCATTATAGCTATTGTCACCACATCAAGGAAGTAGGTACTCTATATAAGGGATAATTAAAGGTTTTAAATTGTAGTGGTGCTGAGTAAGAATGAGTGATTATTGATATAACAGAGACAGAGAGCGATAGCTGTGAAGAGACTGATCAACAAAAACTGAGACAAAAATGTCTAAGCAAAAAAAAAAAAGTCTAAGCAGGTGGAGAGATTGTTCTTCTAGCATTTGCCCTTCTTTCGTAGCCAGTCAACAGCGTCAGGTTGAGCCTGATGTAAAGTTTCGAGACCTCCTTCGAATCTGGAGAGGTGGCAGTTGTTGACTATGTGGGTATGCTACTGAGAGCCCTACATCTCAAGAAACACAAGTGATAAAAGATGAAAGGGTAGAAAAAACAATACTAGAAACACTAAAGCAGTCTAACCAGTGAGCTAACTCTCTGACCCAGGACATAACTATTCTGATATGGGTATTCAAAACAGAACTTTAAGGACAATACATTCAGTCAGGAGCTCTATAACAACGTAAACATTTCTGACTTACGAGTTACCCTAAAGTGAACATTCAAAAATATCCTTTTCTACAAGTAATTCAGTAAATGTTCCATTATCTTCTACTCATTCATCAAACAAGTTGGTGGTCCTTCTCTGTGTCTAAATATGTTTGGGGACACAAAAACTGATAGCATGATATCCAGCCTAGGTGGTACGCTCATCATCTCTCATATCTTCTTATATTCAACTAAGTGTATTGGGTTCTCATCTGTGGAGAGCAGTCTAGAGAATTCTCCGAAGGAGATGGACCTACCCTATGACCCTGCAATTCCTCTCCTGGGGATAGATCCTAAGGAACAAATACACCCATCCAAAAAGATTTGTGTATACCTATGTATACCTTAGCAGCACAATTTGTAATAGCCAAAACGTGGAAGCTACCCAACTGTCCGACAACAGATGAGTGGCTGAGCAAGTTGTGGTCTGTATACACAATGGAATACTACTCAGCTATTAAAAATGGTGACTTCACCATTTTCAGCCCATCTTGGATGGAGCTTGAAGAAATCATGTTAAGTGAAATAAGTTAGAAAACAGAAAGATGAATATGAGATGATCCCACTCTCAGGCAGAAGTTGAAAAACAAGATCAGAAGAGAAAACACAAGTAGAACCTGAACTGGAGTTGGTGTATTGCACCAAAGTAAAGGATTCTGGGGTAGGTGGCAGGGGTGGGGTGGGGTGGGGGAGTACAGGTCCAAAAAGGATGACAGAGGACCTAGTGGAGGTGGTATTGTTATGTGGAAAATTAAGAAATGTTATGCATCTACAAACTTTTGTATTTACTGTCAACTATAAAACATTAAACCCCCAATAAAGAATTTTTTTTTAAAGTATATTGAGTTCCAACCACTCATAAGACTTTGTCCAGGGGCCAAGAGATAGCTTACCATGTGGAGCATGTGCCTTGTAATACAGATGCCACATGTTTGAGCCTTGGCTCCACGTGGGAGTTCCATGACCCCAGGAAAAGTTGTGTTGCTGTGGTGGTGGCTCTCCATCCTACTACATGAATAGAAATATCAGCCCAGGAAAGAGGAAATAACTTGCGTGGGAGAACCCAGATCCTCGTGAAAAGAAAATATCTTTTCCCCACAACACTAATATAAAAAAAGAGAGAAAAGAATAGTCTATTAAGAAATAACCTTTTGGGGGGAAGGGCGGTAGCACAACAGGTTAAGCGCAGGTGGCACAAAGTGCAAGGACAGTCATAAGGATCCCCACCTGCAGGGGAGTTTCTTCACAGGCGGTGAAGCAGGTCTGCAGGTGTCTGTCTTTCTCTCCCCCTCTCTGTCTTCCCCTCCTCTCTCCGTTTCTCTCTGTCCTATCCAACAACAGTAATAACTACAACAACAGTGAAAAAACACCAAGGGCAACAAAAGGGAAAATAAATTAAAAAAAAAAAAGTTTAAGAAATAACCTTTTCTCTTTCAAGAAGAAAATGTAAACTGAGAACAGCAGAGGCATCCAAAGAGATTTCAGTGAGAAAAAAAAAAAAAAAAAAACAATGACAGACTCACAAAGTGTCTTGAGAACTGTAAGACCTGATCTATTTCCTCTCTTAAAGAAGCGACAGACAGATCAAGAAGTCTTGAAAGATGTGAGGTTGGCCTAGCAAACAGGCATTTCTGTCATAAACATAGGAATTCACTGTTTACTATACTGCATTTTGGATTGCGTCCTTTTGTACCACTGAGATTCTGGTAATAATATACAACTGCCTAATATCTTTCTGACTTTTCACCAATGACTAGCCCCACTGCATTAAGTGTGATGCCATATCCTGTGTTCAGAGTTGTGTGTCTGACTCAGCATGAAGGGAACAGCTGTGATGGTTGACAGATGATACAAGAGGGGCCCACTGTCCAGGGCTGTGAAAGTAAAGCGACTTACACCAGATCAGTGCTTTGCCCCTGCGGCTACAGACAGACTATGACCCACATAGTCAACGACTGCCACCTGTCCAGACTCAAAGGAGGTCTCGAAACTTGACATCAGGCTCAACCTGACGCTGTTGACTGGCTACGGAAGAAGGGCAAACGCTAGAAGAAGAAGTGCTTTGCCAAGTATTAGCTCTGAGTTTGCAACACCAGAAACATCCCTGAACTCATTAGAAAGACAATTCTCAACTCCCACCTCTAACTTACTAAGTAAGGAACTCTGAACCTAGGATCCCCAAATCAGAATTTTAATAAATTATTTTGCTTTATTTCTGCTCCACTTACAGGTTGTGAAACACTTCCCCAAAGAGGAGCCAGCTCATATCACCAGGTGAGCAGTAGTTTCACAAAGGTGATTTGGACTATACTTATCCTAAAGTGAGAGAAATGGGTCATGGTCACCTAAGAAGATATGTCAAAAATATCTAGGGTAGGAAGTTGGGCAGTAGTGCAGCGGGTTAAGTGCAGGTGGCACAAAGTACAAGGACCAGCTCAAAGATCCCAGTTCGAGCCCCAGGCTCCCCACCTGCAGGGGAGTCACTTCACAGTAGTTGAAGCAGGTCTGCAGGTGTCTTTCTCTCCCCCTCTCTGTCTTTCCCTCCTCTCTCCATTTCTCTCTGTCCTAACAACAACATAAATAATAACAACAATAATAACTACAACAATAAAAAAACAAGGGCAACAAAGGTGAAAATAAATAAATAAATATAAAAAATTAAAAATATATAACAAGGGTAGGGGGCTGGACAGCAGGTTAAGCGCACATGGCCCGAAGCACAAGGACGGGAGCAAGGATCCTGGTTCAAGCCCCCAGCTCCCCACCTGCAAGGGGGTTGCTTCACAAGGGGTGAAGCAGGTCTGCAGATGTTTATCTTTCTCTCCCCCTCTATCTTCCCTCCTCTCTCAATTTATCTCTGTCCTATCCAACAACAACAATAACAACAGCCAGAGCAACCAAAAAAAAAAAAAAAAAATTGGGAAAAATGGCCTCCAGGTGCAGTAGATTCGTAGTACAGTCACCGAGCCCCAGCTATAACCCTGGAGAAAATGTGTGTGTGTGTGTGTGTGTGTGTGTGTGTGTGTGTGTGTGTGTGTATCTAGGATAGCATTAAAGTAAAATATAACACCTATATGTGTCTGTGTGTGTGTGTGTGTGTGTATCTAGGATAGCATTAAAGTACAATATAACACCTATATGTGACTGTGTGTGTGTGTGTGTATCTAGGATAGCATTAAAGTAAAATATAACACCTAGTCCAACCCTCTTGCCTTCCTAAGTTCAGTGGGCCAGCTCTTCAATTTTATCCATGGATATAACAGCAATAACTATTATAAAATATATCTTTAAATATTTTAGGAAGATAATTTAGGAAATTTAAAATAGGCATTAAAAATCACATTGTTGGTACTTGTGTGGTAGTGCAGCAGGTTAAATGCACATTGAGCAAAGCACAAGGACCGGAGGAAGGATCCCGGTTCGAGCCCCCAGGCTCCCTACCTGCAGGGAAGTCACTTCACAGGTGGTGAAGCAGGTCTGCAGGTGTCTGTCTTTCTCTCCCCCTCTCTGTCTTCCCCTCCTCTCTCCATTTCTCTCTGTTCTATCCAACAACAACATCAATCATAACTACAGCAATAAAACAACAATGGTAACAAAAGGGAATAAATAAATAAATATAAAATTGTTTTTAAAAAATCACATGGTTATTTTAAATCAAAGTCATCAATTCAGATTCTCCTACAATATGTGATTTCTTCTGTCCCTTAGGATTTCTCTGTGCCAGAGAAATATGAAAATCTGTATTCTCGTCATTGTATTTCTTTAATGATCATTTTAATGATACAGTATAAAAATTCCACTTTCCAAAGAACTTCCATGGTGTAAAAATCCCATAATAAGACATTTTAATTTTTGTTCCCTGTGTCACTCTTAGCATGACACATAAGAGCATCCAAATTGGGTTTTTACTACAACCTTTGGACTGCATTAGCAAATATAAATATTAACGTAGGAAATATATGACAGAAAAATCTTTAGCATTATACAAAAATTAATTCAAAAGGGAATATTGATCTTTGAGTTACCTAAAATAAAAAGTATTAGGCAATTCTAGATATTTCACTAGCAAGAGTTACCAGTATTTCACACTTTTTTTTCCCCCAGACAGCCTATGGAAGAAAATCCTAATGGCTTGTTTAGGAAATTGATGGGCATGCTTAGACACAATCCCATGGTAAGCAAATATATTTCTAAAAGTGATTTTCAGGTCAGCTTCATTTAAGACAGTAGATTCTTCTTCTATTTTGATTTTTTAAAATTATTTACTTATTAATGAGAAAGATAGGAGAGAAAGAACTAGACATCCCTCTGGTACATGTGCTGCTGGGGATTGAAATCTGGACCTCATCCTTGAGATTCCAATGCTTTATCCACTCCACCAGTTCCCGGGCAATTTTATTTTGATTATTTATTTACATGTCTAAATTTTATATACATTTTACCTTTTCATGGCCAGTTGGTTGTAATAACCGATTGATAGGAAACATAAAATTCTAAGGTGGGGGAATCAACTTGATTAAAGGAATCAGGAAAAGGGATCTATATTATTTTAAAAACATGGGGCCACCTGATTCCTTTCCTTTTTTGATTCTGCTTCTCTCATGAGAGGCAATGTAGGCTCTAAAATTCTTAGAGAAATCCCAGCTTCCCAACCAGAAAAAATCAAAAAGTAAACTCTTAAAGCTCCTCAGTGTGGGGAATATTCAAGACTAAGAGAAATGTGAAGGCATGGGGGTCGGGGGTGAGTCATTGATAAAGGACTTGAAGACACTAGATGTCAAGTTTGGTCTCAAAGTTTGGTTACAAAAAATAAGCACATGGAAATACTAGAACTGCACCACATAACGTGTTAAATTCAAAAGCATCTCTGTATAGACTTAATAGCAGCTTGAGGATGACAGAGGAATGACTTGATTACATTGATAGTGGTCTGGGAGGTGACGCAGTAGATAAAGCATTGGACTCTCAAGCATGAGGTCTCCAGTCCAATGCCTGGCAGCACATGTACCAGAGTGATGTGTGGTTCTCCCTCTCTCCACCTGTCTTTCTCATGAATAAATAAATAAAATCTTTAAAAAAAGAAAAGACATTAAAAAAAAAAGAAAGCACATCAATATAAATGTTCCAGTATAAAGAGCTGAACATAAGAATGATTTTTTTAAATTTTAATTTAATTTTATTTTACTTTTGCCTCCAGGAGGCCATTTTCCCCCTTTTGTTGTCCTTGTTGTTGTTGTTATTGTTGCCATTGCTGTCGTTGTTGTTGGATAGGACAGAGAGAAATGGAGAAAGGAGGGGAAGACAAAGAGGGGGAAAGAAAGACAGACACCTGCAGACCTGCTTCACTGCTCCTGAATCGAACTCCCTGCAGGTGGGGAGCCAGGGGCTCAAACTGGCATCCTTACGCAGATCCTTGAGCTTTGTGCCACTGTGCACTTAACCTATTGCGCTACCACCTGACCCCCCCTTAGAATGATATTTTTGTTTCAAATCATGTCTTGGAGTCCTGTTGAATATCTGTAAAACCTAACAACATTGAAGGCCAGAAAGAGAAAAGAGGAAGAGATTGGTAAAGAAAACATATTTGACAAAGTAGTGCCTGGAGAGCTCTCCAAATTTGTTAAATATTGTTGATTCAATGAAGTTAGAGAATCTCCCCAAAGCAAAAGACAAGGAAAAGCATGTGAAGTCATAACAGAATAACCACCACCACCACCATCCTCCAAAAAAAGTTTAAAAAATTGTCAAACCAGGAAGAAGGACAAGAAGAAGAAGGAGAAGGAGGAAGAGGAGGAGGAGGAGAAGGAGAAGGAGGAAAAGAAGGAGGAGGAGGAGGAGGAAGAGGAGAAGGAGGGGAAAGGGGGATGGGAAGGGGAAGGAGGAGGAAGAGGAGGAGAAGGACACAAAGAAGAGAAGGAGGAGGAGGAGGAGGAGAAGGAGGCAAAGAAGAAGAAGGAGGAGGAGAAGGAGAAGGAAGAAGAAGGAGAAGGAGGAGGAGAAGGGAGAAGAAGAAGAAGAAGGAGAAGGAGAAGAAGGAGAAGAAGGAGAAGAAGAAGAGGAAGAAGTAGTAGTAGGAGTCAGGGTTTTACATATGGGAACCAACTGGTTGTGGAATTCTCATCACGAACTGTGATGTCCAGATTTTATTTTACTTTCCCACCCTTCCAATGAGAAGGAACTGCCAATACAGAATACTATCCCCAGTGAAAATATCCTTTAGAAACCATTTCCAATTTTATATGAATAAAAGTAAAAAAAAAAAATTAAGTAATAGCAGTTCAGCTCTCAAATAAAAGAAATTCTTAAAAACGGAAGAGAGAGAGAAAAAAAAGTACCAGTCAAGAACTTTTGACCTCAAAAATGGAGGAACAAAAAAAGTGCTATGCTGAGTCACTAAATAAATATAATAAATCACTTTTCTCCTGATAAGTTCTAAAATCTGTATGACTGATAAAAACAGACTCTGTAGGGCAGGGGAGATAGCGTAATGGTTATGCAAAAGACTTTCAGGCCTGAGGCTCTAGAGGTTCGGGTTCAATCCCCTTCACCACAACAAACCAGAATTGAGCAGTGCTCTGGTAAAAACAAACAAACCCTATAGAGTCTGGGGAAAGCATAGTATATTATGCAACCAGTGTTCATGCTTGAGGCTTAGATGTTCCAGGTTCAATCTCTGTACCACCATAAACTAGAGCTCTGCAGTGCTCTGGTCAAAACCAACAAGATACAAACAAAAATCTATTATGGTATAGTTGAAGGAGGACACGATATGTACATATGATATAGTAATCAAAGTGGCCTCTGAAAATAGACTTCTACCTACTGGCCACAGTACCTTATATGTTGGATGTTCAGTGGTAGATGATGAGATGTGAGTGAAGACAAAAGTGTAGAACTCAAGAGTGAGTTTGAGTTCTCCCTGTATTCTAGGAAAGAATAACCATTCCCCAGACACAATTCAAGGCAGCTTTCAGGCTCCAAATGTCAGTCACTAAACTAAAAAGAGAGTCTAATTCACTGCAAAACAGAAAAACAAAATTCTGGGTAGCCAAAGCCAACAGTGCTGTTTCTTTTTAATCTACATCATAGCCAGAGATATCAAAATATAAGAAAGAATGCTCTGGTGGACTTATATATTTAAATACTCCTAATTGCTATTTATTAATTTAAAAAAATCAATTTTATGACCACACATGAGTTGTTAAGCCATCTCTGACTGACATTCATACAGCAGACCTATAAAGCTTTGTGATGTAGGTGCTGGGTAATGAAGCACTTACTACATATTACAACACACAAGCCCCTGGTCCCCACCTGCAAGGGGAAAGCTTCATGAGTGGTGAAGCAGGGCTGCAGGTGTCTCTCTCTCCCTCTCTATCCCTCCTCTCCTTTCCTCTCCTTTTCTGTTTCTGTCAAAAATAAGTCAGTAAAATAAAATGGATAAATAAAAGCCTTACAGTGTTAAAGTATAGTCTCAAGTGTAGGATTATTATTGTGTGTTAGAACTGCTAATTTGTTCACCCCACCCTAACCTAACATTTATTAATCACAGCATCACCAGGAGATCTACTACACACACACATTCCAAAACACCACCCAAGAGATATGTAACCTACCACAAAGAAAACCAGAGTTGGATGAGAAATCTCCATGGAAGAGCAAAATTTTGTGTTTACCCCGGTGGTGTCCACTCAGCAGTGGGGACATTTCTAACACAGGAGATTGCTGATAACCTGTGTAGCCATCTTGTATTATCAGGTGCCCGTACTTGTCTGTATCTGCTGTTCACAGATAAAGTTAGCATTTTTGAAATGAGTAGCTATATCAATCTATTTGTGCTCTAATAATCACCTAGTGTTTATTTCTGTCTGTGAATCTGTGAGAGTCCACAAGCTCCAGTCAATCCTGACTTCCAAATGCATTAATTTCTGTTTTGGTTTTCTTTCCAAATTCAAAGAAGTAGGAAAAAAAAAAAAAAAGTAAAAAGGACTCTTGGGGGTGGGGCAAGGAGAGACTGCACCAAGTTTAAGAGATTAAAAATTTATAGTGATGAAATGGCTTCAGTAGAACTGGCTTCCTTATTATTCTTTTCTTACCTGTACTTTCTGAAACTCTTCTTGGCTGCAATTTGAAATGCAAATGATAAACTTCTTTAAAATTCCTCCTGATTATTTTGGGATTATAAAAAAGAAGAAAAGGAAAGCGTCTTTTGCTTAAAGAAATGCTTGAGATGTTCTGACCTATTTAGAAAGGGGAATATTCGTAGACTAGAGTCACAGGCACTACATTTTTTTTTGTACTAGAAAACCTATGATTTGCTACTTTTCTTTTATTTTTGTGCTTTATTTCATTTTATTTTATTGTGAAGACCAAGATAAATTGAGAAAGGAGGAGGGAACAGAACAGGAGAGAGAAAGGGAAATACCCACACCATGGTTTCACCATTCCTGAAGCTTCCCCATGCAGGTAGGAAATGGGGGGGGGAGGGCTTGAACCCTGATCCTTGAGCATAGTAACACGTGCACCTCCAACCCACCCCTGACTTAAATAAAACATTTTGAATTATCAAATAGTGAAATGTATATGTTTCAACTATTCACTTGTAGGGATGGATTTGTGTTCTTGGTTTTAATAACCATCTATTTCTATCCCAGATATTCTATACCTATAAATGTCAACTTTCTTATCCTCTTTGTTAAGTTTCTGTATTTAATGGTCTATTGAAGTTTTACATGCTACAGGGAACTCTGTATTTAGTTTAGTTTTTTTTTTTTTCCTCTTCCAATGGCCATGCTAATATTACGGTCAAAGTCTCTCAGTTTGCATGATATCTTTTTATTGTTCTTTTGACAATATTAATTATTTCATTTTTGTCTGGAATTCCAATGTATTTCATTCTACTGGATGGTACTAAACTGCATTTTGGGTCTCCTTTCAAAGTTTTGTTCTTTCTTTCTTTTGTCTTTTTTTTCTTTTTTATTAGTAATTTAATAATGATTGACAAGACAGTGTTTCCCACCTCCAGAGTTCTGTATCCCATCCCCTCCATTGGAAACTTTCCTAGTCTTTATCCCTCTGGGAGCATGGACCCAGGATCATTATGAGAAGGTGGTAAGTCTGGCTTCTGTAATTGCTTCTCCACTGGACATGGACATTGACAAGTCCCATGCCCCCGGCCTGTTTCTGTCTTTCCCTAATGGGGCAGGGCTCTGGGCAGGTAGGGTTCCAGGACATATTGGTAAGGTCGTCTGCCTGGGGAAGTTAGGTTGGCGTCATGCAATTTGGTGGCTGAAAAGCATTAAGCTATAAAGCAGAAAAATTTGTTGAGCAATCAGGAACCTAAAGGTAAGAGTACAGAAGGAAGAAGCTAGGAAGTCTATCTTAGGTTTTATTCTTTTTGTACAGAGCTAGGCCTAAAAGAATGTTACCCTGGAATCTGAGTTACCTCATCTACTTTTTTGGGGAAAAAGAAGTTTCCTCAATTCTTTACAGTCCTATTCTTTGAAAGAGAGAGAGAGATAGAGAGAGACAGGAGAGAGAGAGAGAGAGAGAACAATTCTTGTTTTTTTGTTTAGAGTTTTTTTTTTAAGAATTTATTTATTTATTCACGAGAAAGATAGGAGAGAGAGAAAGAACCAGACATTACTCTGGTACATGTGCTGCCTGGAATTGAACTCAGGACCTCATGGCTGAGAATCCAATGCTTTATCCACTGCGCCACCTCCCGGACCACTGTTTAGAGTTTTAGAAATGGGGATGACAGTAGATAAGTAAAACAGAAATAGAATATGTCATCAAGGTGCTAAATGAGGATAGCATATGCCTCAATACCACTCCACTGTTCTTAAGAGGTGTTCAGCAAGAAAGTACACAGAGTGAAGTGGGGAATAGCAGGTGGCCTGGGATGATCAGTTTAGTTGTGTAAATAAAGAAGAGGAAGATGATTTTCACTTCTTTGCTGAAATGTATTGTTGGAATGTGTTTTATGGCCCTGGATGTGTTCTAAGTTTTAGAAATGTTCCCTATGAGCTTCTAAAGATTGTGTGTTATGCTGTTGGATGGAGTATTCTATAAATGTCAATTAGATCAAGGTGATTGATAGTGCTGGTCAGGTCATCTATGCACTCACTGATTATCTGCTTGCATAATCTATCAATTACTGACAGAGAAGTATTCAGGGCTCCAATTATACAAGGTGTTTGTCTAGTTTCCCTTTTCTACCTTATTAGTTTTTGTCTCATGTAGTTTGACATTCCTGAGTTAGGTGCATGCATGCTCAGCAATATGCCTTTTATAGCCATGTCCTCTTAGCATGGAATGATAGTTGATCATCTCCATTAGTATGTAGTCTTACCAAGTCTGAAATTAAGTTTTCCTTAATTAGTGTTATCCATATACACTTTTCTCCACCCTTTAACTTCAATATTTATAAATTTACAGATCCACCCAGAACACCTAAATATTAATGTTTAATATAAATTTCTTGTACCAAACATATGCTCTAATTAAGAAATTTTTCTAATCCACTATGACAGTTAAATTATGTGTTTAGACAATTCATATATATATATATATATATATATATATATATATATATATATACATACATATATGTGTGTGTGTGTGTGTGTATTTGGGATACAATCTACCAATTTTCTATTTCTCTTTTTGTTGAATTGTTTTTTTTAATGTTCCCCTTAATTCATCTCTAGGTTTAATTAAGCATTTTAATTCAATCCTATATTATCTCTTATCCTATCAATTATGCTTTTAAAAAATTAGTGATGAGAGTTTATAATCGATGTATTCAAATAGTCTATGTCCATTTTCAAATCAGATAATACTACTCCATGTGTTTATGTATTCTTATTAGGGAGTATCCTCAATTTCTCATTATTTTCATTTGAGGTGTCTATGTGATGTATTTCACACCCACATTTATTATAATGCTCAGCAACTCACCCACTGTTAATGCTACCATTGCACAACATCACAGATGACAATCATACTCATGTTGCCAGCCCACGAAAAAGGTAAAAACTCAAATTGTGAAGTACAAATTCTACAGAACATGTGTTGCTTGAGTAGAGTCAAAATTAAGACAAAAGGTAACTGCCATACCTTTGGAACTGACTGTCCTTGAGGTGCCAGAACTCTATTTTCAGACCTGTAGTGGTCTTCAGGTTTAAACAGTTGAGGGCTTTTTTCCATGAGCCTTTTGTGGATCCAAGAAAGACACTCCAGTGGTCCTGGTAAGGGAAGTTGAAGTATCAACATTGTGAAATAGGTCTGTTCTCCAGAAGAGAAGACTTCAGCAAACTTCAGTTCTGAAACCTCATTACAACTAGAAGGAGGGAATCCCTCTCCACTGCAGCCCCTTGGAGTCTATAAGGCACAGAAGTGGGGGCAGAAGCTTCTAAGAGATATGATAATGTCTCCAGACTAGGGAAAATTCATTTAAAGAAGACTATCATGCAGCTCAGTTCAAACAACTCACAAAAAATATGGCAGCCGATGATTTATACTTGAGAATCAGACGAGTAGAGACCCCAGATGTATTTGGCTTATTCTCTTAGTAGATAATGCCATTTAAAAATGTCTTGTTGAAAAATATGTATTAATTACTTACGATCAGTTTATGCAGAACTACATTCTATTATTCAGTGGCAGGACAATGACATTCAAAAACAAGTTACAATTATCTGTCAATGAATCAAGCATTGTAAAATGGATGAATTTAACATGGGCTCATTTTTAATGGACCTCTTACAGTGTCACATTTATCAGGCTCCAATCTCTAGCCAGAGGTATTAGGGCAGTGCAAATTTACGGACACAAATCATTGAACGTGAAGTTGACCATAGCACATGGCTATTTTCATCTTGACATCACTGAAGACAAAACGGAAATTCACTTGGGTCAGACCAGAAGCATCAAAGAGCTCCTCAGATAACTGATAGTCATAAACACTTTCTCCAGGAAAGGAGGTCTCTTCTACACTTAGTGTATTTTGACACACATAAAATTGTTTCTACTAATAAATGTGCAGAAGAGTTGCATAAAATAGAAGGACCAGCAAACACCTAATGTACAGGTCAGAAAGTACATAGAGGAAAAATGTTAATGTTATATACTCATGAAAGTTCACATTGATTCTAAAGAAGAAATAGAATATTGAACACATTGATATTATGCTGTTCAAGCCCATTAATTAGAACAGTCAGAGAAAAAAAGACATGATGGGCTAATGATTAGTAATCAATTCTTTTCAAATTAATTGACTTCTCAGTGGATAACATTGTGTTCTCATGTATTTGAGTCGGTTAAACTACCCAGGATGATAGCCCGATGTCAATTTATAAATAGACAAATCATCAAAGACATATCTATTCCGAGACAGGGCTCTGTTCTACTTCTAAAAATTCCTACTTATCAGGTTTCTAATTAGACCCTAGATTTTTTCTCAAATCATTTTTGACTCTGCACGTTCAGTCTTCTTCCCAAGTTTCGAACAGGTGCAGGCGTTGTCATGTCAAAACTGAACTCCTTCTTTTTAACATGGTACCACACAACTTGATGCAGACGTAAGTCATAGGGGCTACCTGGGTGCTGCTGAGGAAAAGCTGAAAAATCACAGTCTTTCAAAGTGGATTGTCCAAGGCATCACAACTCAAGCATTCTCCTAGGGAGCTGTGACTTCTGTGTCATGGCAGCCTGCACATAAATATGATATATTTGTATGTACAGAGCACAGAGCCTCTCTCTAAAAACTGCATTTTTAATTCTTGAGTGCGTGAGGCGTCCTGTGTGCCCAAGGATTTTAGTGCCACTCCTGACCAGTCAGAACTAGAAAATGAAAGAAAAGACAGGAGTCATATGCCCAAGCCTGAAGAAGGTAGACTGTACTGCACTACTACCACAGCTGAGCAAAGTCACTTTCCATGAGAGGCTTGTTGGCTCAAAGGTAAATTGTAGACTGTTCATGGGTCTCTAAACAAGATCGTGCATCCTTCTACGCTAAGGGAATTTTTCAGATAAAGCCCAAAGGCCTAGATTTTCAGATATCAGAGTTTCTGTGATTTTTCTCACCTAAACAAGTGGGATCAAGGTTAGGGAGACAGCACAGTGGCTGTGCAAAAGACTTTCTTATACATATATTAATAAAGGAGAGATACAGAGCTATGGCTTATGGTGGTGCTGGAGACTGAACCTGGCACCTTGGAGTTTCAGAAATGAACGTCTTCTGTATAATCTTTATGCTGTTTCCCCAACCCCAAGACTTCTATACCTGAGGCTTTGTTCAATCCCCACCACCAGCATAAGCTAGAACTGAGCAGTGCTCTGGTCTCTCTCTATCTCTCTCATTAAAATATAATAAATTAATTTAAAAGACAAAGAGAATCAGAGTTTTAAAAAAAATAAAGGAGATTCCCAGCTTCATGATCAACTTGGTGTGTTTAAAATATATCTGAATGGGATTATAAATGATTCAATCTCACTATCACCCACATGTAAGAAAACATATATACAGATTGAATAAAGAAGCCTCAATGATTCAAGTACCCTCCAAGTGTACCAATATTTATTGGGTTGTTGGAAAGTTCATGGGATATTTCTCTATGTTTTCCTAGGCTTCAGATTAATTGTTTATATCAGTTTTCATTTTTCCTTCTTTCACTTTAAACATAGTTGACTAATAAGGAAATATTGGTATGCGTGAACCTATTTTTTCCAGTGCCAACTCACAAGTTGCGATCTTTTATCACACCTCTCTCCTGCCCCAAGGCAGTGGCAAAAAAAAAAATGTTTAGATTCTATTTATCTTACACCTCTTCTTGCTAAATTATCACTAGGAAGTGAGCTTTAAAAACATATCTCCAGACAGCTGAAGTTGGGTACATAAACATGTTTAATTCATTTGTCATTAGGCTGTGTGACACCTTGTTCCTTTAACTCCGCAGCCCTTGCAGCTGGCTTGTCCAAGTCCCTCTTTTCTGTGTGGGTTAGTTAAGATGTATCTGGCTGGTTTGCACTATCTTTAGTATGCAGGGAGCACAGAGATGGAGATAAAAGGCGAACTGTCTATCTTTGAGTCCTCTGCAATCCCGAATAAGTTATCAACCCACTAACATGCATGTCTGAATAGACTCCTTTGGCAACAGTGAGATGTTATCTTCCGTGACATACGAATTCCTCCCTCATGTCAATCTATGAAAGTACTAAAGGGTGAACGTGTTAGTAAAAAATGAATACGGCAACACCACTGGGACTGTGAGAGCATCATATTTTCCCCCAGCTCCTTAAAAAAAAAAAAAAAAAAAAAAAACCTCTCTGGCTGACTCCTTGTTATACATATAAATTAGCAAGAGACTGCCCTGAAATCCGTCTGTTTAATCTCATGGAGTAGGTGTGGGGAATATACTCTCTAGTTAGTGCTCAGGGGACTTGTTTTTCCTCCTTCAATGTGACCCTGCCTCCTCCACATGCTACCTAGCAGGTATATCTAAGAAGCATGGTGGACAAAGAAGCACACACTTGACTTTGGCTTGACCTTCAATATGGGACTAGTCCATGGCAAGGGTAGAAAAAAAACAGAGATCAGATTAATTCAGAATAATGTTGATAAAATAATAGCTACTGGGGGACCTGAGGTAGCGCAGCAGGTTAAGCGCACATGGTACAAAGCGCAGGGACCGGCGCAAGAATCCCAGTTCAAGCCCCTGGCTCCCCACCTGCAGGGGCGTCACTTCACAGGCGGTGAAGCAGGTCTGCAGGTGTCTGTCTTTCTCTCCCCCTCTCTGCCTTCCCCTCCTCTCTCCATTTCTCTCTGTCCTATCCAACAACAAAGACAGCAATAACGACAATAATAAATAACCATAACAGCGATAAAACCAGGGCAACAAAAGGGGAAAAAATAGCCTCCAGGAGCAGTGGAATTGTAGTGCAGGCATCGAGCCCCAGCAATAATCCTGGAGGCCAAAAATAAGTAAATAAATAAATAATAGCTGCTGTTAGAATAAAAGTCATAGCCTGGTGCCTAACATCTTCTATCCATACACCACTGGATCTTTCCAATAGTTCTGAGAAGCTGGGTCTTAATTCCACTTTGCAGGTGAAGAAACTGAGGCATGCTGAGTCTGTAGAACCAGCAAGTAATAGGTTGGTGATCACATAAAACGTCATGGATCCCAAGCCGCGACTAAATCATCTTATTCTTGATTCTCCTCTCTCCTTCGGCTGTGTACATTATGTTTGTTTTTTTCCTCAGTCTAAACCAATAGAATAGGCTGTGTAAATTAACCAGCCACCAAGTTTGTTTAGTACGTTGGAAACCAAACCACTCATGGATCTATGTAGCAGCAATGCAGGTTCATTAATTTTAAGGATGCAAATGGGATGGTACAGTCTCACTTTATTTCTGAAACTAAATGAGGGTTTCTGTCTTATAAGTAGATGCTGAACATGTTACAGCAAGATTCACAGAACTGGGATGTGAAAATGTGTGAAGCTTGAAATCCTGGTAGTAAATTGTTAAAATTTCTTTTAAAATGTTTTTCTAATGTTTTGAAGTGCTTTCCTTGTTTGTTTATCTTATTTAATAAGACAGAGAAAAATTGGGAGAGAATGGTGACACAGAGGCAGAGAGAGACAGAGAGAGACATGCAGCAGTGTTTCACTATTCATGAAGATGCCTCCCTCCAGGTAGGGGCCTGGGACTTAAATCTGGGTCCTGTTAACAGTACCATATGCACTTAATCAGGTGTGCCATTACCTAGCCCCACTAACAATTGCAAGTTACTTTGGATCAAGTATAACAGAGTAATTCTGTAGCAAGGGGTATAGCAATTAAAAATGAACTATCTCAAGGAGTAGCACTTAATCATAATTTTATCCAAGAAGCAATTATTAAAACCTTCATTTAGATAAAGAATTCTGTAAGGCAATATAATTAATACAAAATTAAAAAAAAGATTATACATCACTTCTGGAAGAGTTTCCACTCCAGTAGAATAGAAAGAGAAAAAAACAAATAAACTTCAAGACATGATTGGAGAAGTATCAAAAAGATGAACACACCCATTCCATGCAATAGTGACATATCACAACATAATGTAGTAATTCAAAAAGGTGAGTCTAGATGAAGATGAATTCTTGGAGGGAAGGAAGAGGAAATAAAATTTGAAAAATAAATATATGGGGCCAATCCATTAAAAAGAAGAAGACGAAGAAGAGGAAGAGGAAGAGGAAGGAGAAGGAGAAGGAGGAGAAGGAGAAGGAGAAGGAGAAGGAGGAGAAGAAGAAGAAGAAGAAGAAGAAGAAGAAGAAGAAGAAGAAGAAGAAGAAGAAGAAGGAGAAGAAGAAGAAGAAGAAAGGAAGAGTGGCAGTGTACAAAAGTCTAGACAATCCACATATGTTCAAAGGAATAGATATCCCAAAGCCTGCCATAAGGTTTGGACTTGTCAAGCAATACAGTGATAACAAGGATGCTTGTTATAAAGTAGAATGGATGGTTGAGAGGAGGGGATACTGTGATCTGGTGGTGGGAATTTTGTGGATTTGTACCCCTCTTAGCCTATGGTTTTGTTAATGTCTCCCTTTTTTTTAAATAAATTTTAAAAAAAAAAAAAGTGAGGGAAGAAAAAAATAAAGTAGAATGGTTAATGCTAGACTCTGGTGAGAGGGTGTAAATTCCAGGGAGAAAGCTCACTGGAATCAGGAGTAGGGAACCAACATACAAACACACTTATAGTTTGGAAATAAAATGATTTGTGGTCCATGTGACCCATGACTCGGGGTGGAATTTCTGGGATCTCCAAAAGTGACTTTGGCTTGTGAGGTGGTCCAGAAGAGGCTACAAATTCTTTCTTCATCCACGATGCAATGTCTAATTGGTGTGAGGATGGAGCTTGTACTTGAAAAGAATGACAATGAAAATTCTATGCAATTTACCCTTGAGTTATCACAATTTGAAAGGGAAAAAAAAACACGTTATAATTTCACAGATGTACAGAGATTCTGGAAAGCTAAGTAAAGCTACCTGGATCATTAGTCTAGAACATACTGCAAATCAGGCTCAAATGCAAACACGTCCGAACCCATCTCTATACCCTCAAGAGGGTCCTATGCCACACAAGAGTCCTCATTCTCTCTCTCTCTCTCTCTCTCTCTCTCTCTCTCTCTCTCTCTCTCTCTGCTTAGTACCTTTCTGGTTAGAAGATATGTGGCAGCACCCACACATTGGCAGACATTAGAATGTATTTCCACCCTCCCCATTTTCCAGTGCCCTCTCTCACCATCTGTATTTGCATTGGCATGAGAACTTCTAGTTCCACTAAGTGAGTCATTGGAGACAAGGAAATTAATTTATTTGAACAGATGTATATAAACATTGCTTAGAATAGAATCACAAAACAGCTCTGTATTTACATAAGGTCCCTATAATTGATGACCTTTTAGAGTCCTGTGTGAAGAATCCAAGAAGCTGACTAAGAAGCTGCATGGGAAATACCAACTTGATTAGAAATACAAGGTTCTGCTCAAATTCCAGTTCAATAGCCACACATAGTGAATCTAGAGGTGAAACAGAGTCTCAGATTCTTCATCAAAATGCATCAAAATCAAACTGGTATCCTGGCTCCAAAGTGTCAGGATCAGGCCATTCAACACTGTGAATTGCAAATGTTTAACTATAGGGCGGGGAGGTAGTAGAAAATATTTAAATCTTGGACCAGGCGGTGCTGTAGCAGGGTAGGTGCACACATTACAGTGCACAAGGACCCAGGTTCAAACCCCTGATCCCCACCTGCAGGGGGAAAGTTTCATAAGTGGTGAAACAGGTCACAGGTGTCTCTCTGTGTCTCTCCCTCTCTACCTCCCTCACCCCTCTCAATTTCTCTCTGTCTCTATCCATTAATAAAAAAAAATTAAGAAAGGAATTTCAAGAAAGAAAAAAAAAGAAAATATTTAAGTCTTGAAACAAAACCAAGCACTTGCCCTGAGTGAGTTTGTCTTCAGAGAAACCCTTCTATTTTTATTTAAACAAGTCATCTTGTGACATTTTCAAACTTCTGACTGTAGATCCTTTGCACGAATATTTTGTTTCAAAAACCTCATGGCTAAGCATAAGTTTGATTTTATGGATCACAGGATTTCCCTCAAGATTAAGACCTTTCATTTTGTGACATTGCATTTTCTGCACTTTTTTTTTCCACCATTGTAGGAAGAAAAGCTATGATATAGACGTAGAGTTTCTGATGCCAATGGCTTAAGTTTTCCAGGAGAAAACAATGCCTTGTGAAAGTTTCACAACTTTCATCAAATGTAGATGAATAATGTCATGGAATAACATAATATTTGGGATAAGAAATAAAGAACTTGAAAACACATTGAAGCAGGAATGAGCTATCTGACACATGTGGACATCATTATAAAGGGCACTTTATTCTGAAGGATTGAAAATAAAAAGCATAATCTTCTCAGATAGTTTAAAGACTCAAAGGTGAAGAAGAACACACAGGAGACAATGAAGATGAAGAACAAATTCTATGGAGAAACAAGAAACAGGTAGTCTCCAGTGAACGAAGATGAGAGAAAGTCTGGCAAGTTTATATCTGTTCATTGCAAGCAAGAATTTCTTGGAAAGTCAGAGGAATAAGTTTGTTTTCTGCCACGAGTAATGAAAAAATAAAGCCCAGTGACTAATGACTACAAGTGTCCAAATTAATACCCTGAAACAATAACACTGGCGCTCATCTAAGGAGACATTGGATCTGGTATTTACTCATATATTTTGTATCCTTCAGTAGAATGCAGAGTGCCTCCTTTGGCAAGTCAAGGACCTCTCCCCAGGTGATGGGACCTCATTTGCACAGAGTTCAAGTAAGTTGCTCTGAAAATGAACACAGCCTGTCAGTGTTGGGCTAGAATGCAGGGCATTGTGGGAGCATAGGAGATGAACTCTGAGCCGCTATAAATAGCTCTGCTCAAATTCAGGGGCTAATCCACCTCTGCTCTTGTAGAATCATGAACATTGCTAGCCATTAGTGGAAGGTGAGTAAAATGAGGACCTTAAAAGACTTTGCACCCTGGGAGATAGACAATAAATTGAAATGAACTCTGACTGCAGGTAGCTACCGAATCTCTCTTTTTGCAACATTTATTTATTAATGAGAAATCATTTATGTGTTTAATATGAATAAAAAATAAAAAGTGGCTAAGAAACTAACTCAGTTAGTAGAAGGCAGAACTTGTGTGTTTAAGGCTGCCAGTTCAGTTTGCAGAACCTGAGTAGTGTTTAGGCTTCTTTCTTTTTTCTCTCTTTCTTTCTTTCTTTCTTTCTTTCTTTCTTTCTTTCTCTTTCTCTCCCTTTATTTCTCTCTCTTTCTTTCTTTCTTTCTTTCTCTGTCTTTCTCTCCCTTTATTTCTCTCTTTCTCTCTTTCCCTTTCTCTCTTTCTCTCTTTCTTTCTTTTTTTCCTTCTTTCTTCCTCTCTCTCTCTCTCAATAACTATTTTATTGTTGTTGTTGCTAGGACCACACTGCTCTGGGTGATCTTTTTATAGAGAGAAATAGAAAGACATAAAGCAAGAGAGAGGGAAAGAGACCACAACACCAACCGGCTGGGCTTGAACCTGAAATGACAAGGCAGACACACTATCCATATGAGCTATCATGCCAGCCCCTCCCCCTGAAAAAAACTTAAAAAATAAGAGTCATTTGGGGGCCAGGCAGTAGCACAGCGGGTTAAGTGCACATGGTGCAAAGTGTAAGGACCAGCGTAAGAATCCTGGTTTGAGCCCCCGGCTCCCCACCTGCAGGGGAGGTCACTTCACAAGCTGTGAAGCAGGTCTGCAGGTGTCTGTCTTTCTCTCCTCCTCTTTATCTTCTCCTCTCTCCATTGCTCTCTGTCCTATCTAAAAACAATGACACCAATAGCAACAATAATAACAACAACAACAACGATAAACAACAAGGACAACAATGGAGAAAAATAGTCTCCAGGAGCAGTGGATTCATAGTGCAGGCACTGAGTGCCAGCAATAACCTTGGAGGCAAAAAATAATAATAATAATAATTTGTGTCCTCAACTTTTATGCCACAGACTCTACTGGGCCCAGGTTCAATCCCTGGTACTACCATAAACCAGAACTGAGCAGTGCTTTGGGGTCTCTCTCTCTCTCTCTCTTTCTCTTTCCCTCTCTCCCACCCTCTCTCTCACTATCATCATCATCATCATCATAAGTCGGTTCTAATATCGCCATCACACAACATTGTGTGCTTCCTACACTGAAATTTTCTGAACTAGGCCTAACATTGACTTTGTGTTTCTAAGCCTACACTGCGAACTATTCATAGAAAGATTTCTACAGGGGTGTAGGGCAGTAGCACAGCGGGTTAAGCGCACATGGTGCTAAGCGCAAGGACTGGTATAAGGATCCTGGTTCGAGCCCCCGGCTCCCCAACCTGCAGGGGAGTCGCTTCACAGGTGGTGAAGCAGGTCTGCAGGTGTCTGTCTTTCTCTCCCCCTCTGTCTTCCCCTCCTCTCTCCATTTCTCTGTGTCCAATCTAACAATGACGACATCAGTAACAACAACAATATCTATGACAACAATAAAAAACAACAAGGGCAACAAAAGGGAAAATAAATATTAAATTTTTTAAAATTTTTTAAATTTTTTTTAGTTAAGAAAGGATTAATTAACAAAACCATAAGGTAGGAGGGGTACAACTCCACACAATTCCCACCACCCAATCTCCATAACCCACCCCCTCCCCTGATAGCTTTCCCATTCTCTATCCCTCTGGGAGCATGGACCCAGGGTCGTTGAGGGTTGCAGAAGGTAGAAGGTCTGGCTTCTGTAATTGCTTCCCCGCTGAAGATGGGCGTTGACTGGTCGGTCCATACTCCCAGTCTGCCTCTCTCTTTCCCTAGTAGGGTGTGTCTGTGGGGAAGCTGAGCTCCAGGACACATTGGTGGGGTCTTCAGTCTAGGGAAGCCTGGCCAGCATCCTGGTGGCATCTGGAACCTGGTGATTGAAAAGAGAGTTAACATACGAAGCCAAACAAATTGTTGAGCAATCATGGACCCAAAGCTTGGAATAGTGGAGAGGAAGTGTTAGGGAGGTACTCACTGCAAACTCTAGTGTACTTCTGCTTTCAGGTATATATTTTGCAATAGTTTATGGATATGTGTGAACATGAGCTCTCTCTAACAGAAACTGGTGTATATCTAGGTTATGGGACTTTTGTTAGAAGGTGAACCACCTGAGATGAAATTAGAGTGTACTATAAAAGGAAAGGTCTCACCCGAGTAATGAAGCTGAAGGGTTGTCATTCCACACATGAAGTCTCTGGACACAGTCTGAGGTGAAGCATGTTGAGGTGGCAATCGTTGCATTGGTTAGGTTGTGATCGGTGGATGCAATATTATTTGGTATGGATTGGGAGAGGCATACGGGAAAGTGGGCCCTATCCAAGGGTTCCAGGATTGGGGGAAGTAGGGGCTCTATAGTGGAGATGTGAGGTTCCTGCTGTCTTAGGGTTCAAAAAGACAATCGATAGTTAATGTTATATCACATTATTTGTTAATTGGGTTAACTTTGAAAAGTCCTTTTGTTATGGTTTGCTGTACAGTATCCAGTATCTTGTATATAGCTGTGCTATTGGATGCTTCTAATCTACTTGGTCTAGGCTTTTGAGAGAGTCCGCATATCAAATACACAGCCTATATATTAAAAAGATTCAGTTTGTGTTTTGAAAAACTTTGAGACATACAATTGATTTTCCCCCCTCTCATATTAATTAACTAGTGATTTATATGTCTACATTTTGCTAGGAGTGTACATAAACACCATTCCTACCACCAAAAGACTGTGACCCATCCCTCCCACCCACTCCCACCCCCCACTGGCCCAGGAAGCTGCATGTCTACCCCTCACCACTGGGTTTTTACTTTGGTGCCCTACTACAATTTGGTCAGGTCCTGCTTTTAGTTTCCCTTTCAGATCTTCTTTCTAAATATTAAAAAAAAAAATTTAAAAGAAAGCTTTCTACAGCTCTTACGTAGTTTCTCTACATATTTTTCTGCATTTCCACTGGCAGAATCACCTGATTTTCCAGTCCATGTGTGGGAGGCCTCCTTTTCCGTAATGAGAGTGCCATGGAGCAATCCCAGAGATAGCCTGGTTTACACATTCTGACACACTGGCTTCTACCATCCTGCTATCCACACTATCTTATCAACGTGTGTTTTCACTTTCCAAATAGAAGGCAGAGTGGGCTGGATTGGTCTCTTAAGAACTCACATCTTCTAAGGCTATAGACAAAGCTCTGGGCCTATATTCAGCGTCAAACATAATAATAATAAAATACTTGATAGATTGACCTATCTGTTCTCAGACTTAGTTAAGAATCTAATCACACACCTCGAGCCTCATGTGCTCTGATCTGGGCACTCAGCTTAACTGGCCCTGGATGAATAGGGGTTTAACGTAGAGACACCTGGACCCTCATCCATGACATTTAGGGGCTTGCATGTCATAAACCTCTTAGACACTTTCGGTGTTAGCACTATAAATTAGCTCATTCTTCTTAACACCAATTACCATGATTTGATCCCTGAGACACTTGCATTTGCTGACCCCAAACCTCTGTGAGCTCATATCTTAGACCTGAGTTATTATCCTTTTTAAGTTTTTTTTTTTCAGTTTTCCAAAGGGAAAAGACCCTGAGGGTGGCCTTCCTGAGAGGTGACAGTATGATGTAATGGCACCAGGGTCACAATGTCATGAGCCATTGTCCACAAAGTGATAACCCCCTTGTCCACCCATCCATCCTTGAATGCTGCTGAGGTCAGATGTAATCTGGCCAAATGGAAAGTAGCCAGCCAGGAACAGACAGTCACCCCAACTGTCTGCCCAGAGCTATTTCTAGCCACCAGCCCAGCCTGAGAAATCACCAAGCAGCCGCCCCCCCCACACACACCCCTCAAGATGTCCCTCCTCTGCATCCACTGTTCCTGTCTTAGTTAGAATGTGTTTGGTATCTTCCTTAGTTTCTTGCTTCAAAATAATAATGGTGAAGAAAAAGGTAGCTATTTTTTCTTTTTCTTTTTGTCCCCTCCTCCTCTCCCTGAGGGCCTCAGCTTGTGTCTGTGCATAAGTCCTGGGGTCTCGAGTGTCAAATGTCAGGCCTTGTACTGAACTGTCAAAGAGAAGAATGGGCTGAGATGATTGATGACTGGGAGGCTTGAAACCCGAACCTCCACTGCAAATGCCTCTTTCACAGAAAAGCTGGGGGCTACCCACAGTGCCCATATTCAAGGTCACTCCGCATCCCATTACACCCAGCGCTGTGGGCTCTCAACTAGTTAGGCCATTCACACAGGCGCTGAGTGACTGACTTCTCTCCTCACTTCTCTCCCTCCATACTCTTCAACCTCCCTCCCCAGCTCAGGTTCAATAACATTAATATATATATGCATATGTAATAATAATAACAATTTAAGAAAATCTACTCTTTTTTCTTTTGTGTTGCCTTTTTTTTTTTTTTCTTAAATATCTTTAGGCTACATTTGCTCTCGAAGCCATGGACTGGAGCTTTCTGGAGCACAAGTCAGATGACAAGATTATTAATGGGAGCAGGGCAATGTCATATCTGATTTCATGCATATTCATGAAGGGAGCCACACAGCTGGGACCATGCGCTGCGGAGAAGGGGAAATAAAGAGGGTCCTACCCCTCACCCCAGGCATGAAGAATGTCATTGTGGAGATGAGGAGCCTGACTGGAAAAGTTTAAGTGACTGTATCTTGTATTTTAAAAGAGGGCAATAGAATCTGCAGAAATGACAACAAAACAAGCTCTGGCTACTGCAGCTGAAGGCAGTAGCCCCAACACTGATGTTGAATCTCACACCCAACGCAAGCAGCCTAGAAGCTGTCTTGACTGAAATGTGTAGAGGGACAAACTTTGCAAATGGACTCCACAAAAGAAGTAAATGTGTTGAGGTAAAAACAAAAAAGAAAAAAAAAAAACATTGAGAAAGAGGGGAAAAAAATTAAAAGAAAGGGAGGATAAAAGTGAAGGAAAGAGAGAAATAAAGAAAGAAAGAAAAGGAAGAAAGAAAAAGGAAAGAGGAAAGGGAAGGAAGAGGGAAAGGAAGGAAGGAAAAAAGGAAGAGGATAAAGAAGGAAGAGGAAAAGGAAGGAAGGGAGGAAAGGGCGATGGAAGGAAGGAAAGGAGGGAGAAAAGAAAAGAAAGGAAGGACTGGAATGGACAGAAAGAAGCAGTGACTCATGGCAGTTTCCACATGGAATGTTCTCCCCATAAACAGAGATTTTTCTTAAGCGCGGATTAAACGATGTAAATAAAAGAATAAAAGAAAGCTGGTGACCGAGAGCAGGACGTAAAATCTTCTCGGCTCCTACAGAACAATTGTCAAGTAAGTATCTGGGATCACATTTCCTTGGCATAGACACAGAAAGATCCGCCTGCACACAGCGCCACGACAGAAGTCCCACCCGGCACGACAAGATGGCTCGTCACAGCTGAGAGACCAACCAGGGAAGAACTTAATCACACTTGGGTTGCTTCCAAATCCTGACTATTATAAATGGCGTTGCACTGATCATAGGTGTTGCATATAGCTTTTATGAATCAGTGTTTTTGTGTTCTCTGGAATGGGGACCTAGCAGTGGGATGGCTGGGTCATACAGCAGATCATTTTTGTAAGACATTACCAGGCTTGGTAGTGGCACATCTAGTTGAGAGCATATGAGTAGCGGACATGCCCTAGAGTGTACACTCCTTTCTTTCCTCTCTCCAGTCAGTTTCTGAGACTAGACGGAGTAGGTGGTAGGCTTGTCAACTAGACTAAAATGTTTAACAGTATCGGACCATATCTAATGTTTAATGGTATCTGACCGTCTGACTATACAATTCTAAAAATCTCTACCAAGCACTGAGTTTTGAGTGTGTGAGACCACAGGCACAAAGCACTTAGTTGCCATGTTATTGCTGTGGACACAGGAAATAAACTACAAGGGAGAAGTGAACTCAATACTGAACCAGAGGCAAATGATTAAGTAGGATCCATCCCCTGGAAGCAATAAAAGGGAATTTTCATGTTCTGAGCGTTTTGTTTATTTTATGTTTTTTAGAGAAAACAGGCAGAGTACTATTCTCAGATGATTTTTTATTTGACATGTAAAGGGGGTATTAACAGTCACTGGTGTAATGAAACTCTTGATGCATATTCTTGACCTTGAATATTGAGATAAAATCATAAATATTTCTACCCATTTACGATTCCTATATAGCGATAATGCAGATAACAGTAACCTGAGCCAATGAACCCCCTCCCTACAACACCCCCAATTTCTGGTTCCCAGTGAACCCCATTTAAGGAGCAATGAGTCTGTGGAAGGGGCAGTGAAGTAAATGGTAGTTATTAATTTGTAGTTTCATAAGAACCAAATGATCATTCAGTTCTCGCTGTCTGACTCATCTGGCTTGAAAAGTAGGAGAGCAAGGACCCTTTTTCTTACTTACACCACATATCAAACACTCTCACTCCTACAGATAACAGCATGAGTTGCAGAGACCCAAACTTAAAATAGGAACTCAAAGTTGGAACATTTAGTATAATTAATAGCTTTTAAATTTCATCAAAATATAGGTATTGTAGTTAGTGTTATTAAACAGTTTATAGTAAACTTTTAATAGAATGCAAAAATTAGGTTTTATTGAATGCTAATAATGCATGAAGTTTTACATAAACTAGATCACATTTAATTAGGTCTAATAGAAATGGGAAAATTACAGGAGAAATACATTCTGGAATTTCTCTCCCCCTTCCTACTTTTTCTATTATTATTACTAATTATTTTTTTAGCAAAAATAACAGGGAAAAAAATAACGGTACAAATCTCTGGCTACATTATTTACAAGTCTTCAGTAAAATATTGAATAATAATAATAATAATAAAGAAACAAAGAGAGAGGTATTCAAGTGTGAACTAGAAGAAGAATTCTGCTGCCCACCTGGGAGAAGCTGGTTCTGTGAATAGTCTTCCATGGACAAAATTTACCTAAGGTGTGAGGTCTTAGAGACTGGGTTAAACATCCAGCCATCGTTGTGAGAAGACTCTGGAGTCCAAGTCTGCAGGAGAAGCTGAGGCAAGACCCAGATTCAACTCAGAAACACCGTCGGGGCAAGTATGGGCAGGTAGAGAGGGACAGCCAGGCCCAGAGAATCTCAACTGCTGATCTCTCGGAGTGAGGAGAAGCCAGCAGGAGCAGAACCAGTCTCCATCAGGGCCAAGCAGTGCTGAGGGTCATTCTGATGCCAACTGGACAGCAAGGGGGTGCCCCAGCCAGCGGGGCGGTGAACAGGGGCTAGGAACCTAAGGACCTAGAATGACAGGGACAAGAGACACGAAAGAATGACAGCAAGACAGGTTTCTGATCAAGCTGCAAAATTTTATTGTGTTCACAGGCATTTTAAGGCTTTGGGGAAGGGGGAGCGTAGGGGGAAGGGGGAGGCAGAGATCGCGGTGGAGGGTCCCTTGCAACTATTTGTGTTAAACTATAACTATATGGTATGTCACTATAACTATATGGTATGTCACTTAGTTTCTGGCAAACATCCTTCCTACGGGAATTAGAAACTTATCTCGAGGGCTTCTATTGTTTCAAGGCTTAGCTTCTATCAAGCAGAGAAATGGCTTCTGGCAGGGGGGAAGGGTGAAAACCAAGTTGGCATCACAGGGTCCAGCCAAGAGTCAGTTCCTCAGATGCAGTTCTAAACTTTGACTACTACATAACAAAATCAAATTTTGTTGGTGTACTCCACCCAAGTAAAAGACTCTGGCATGGTGGGAAGGGAAGTGTTCAGGTCCTGGAACTTGATGGCAGAGGAGGACTTGGGTGACGGGGTCAGATTGTTATGTGGAAAACTGATATTACACAGGTATGAGCTACTGCATTTCATTGTTGACTATAAACCATTAATCCCCCCAGTATAAAAATAAACAGTCCGGGAGTCAGGCTGTAGCGCAGCGGGTTAAGTGCAGGTGGCACAAAGCACAAGGACCGGCATAAGGATCCTGGTTCGAACCCCGGCTCCCCACCTGCAGGGGAGTCGCTTCACAAGCGGTGAAGCAGGTCTGCAGGTGTCTATCTTTCTCTCCTCCTCTCTGTCTTCCCCTCCTCTCTCCATTTCTCTCTATCCTATCTAACAATGACAACAACAATAATAACTACAACAATAAAACAACAAGGGCAACAAAAGGGAATAAAAAAATAAATATTAAAAAAATAAAATAAAATAAACAGTCCAAATTTTGATACTAAGTGATTTATTTATTTATTTATTTTGCCTCCAGGGTTATTGCTGGGGCTCAGTGCCTGCACCAGGAATCCACTGCTCCTGGAGGCCATTTTTTCCCTTTTGTTTACCCTGGTTGTTTTACCATTGTTGTGGTTATTATTATCGTTGTTATAGATGTTGTTGTTGTTGGATAGGACAGAGAGAAATGGAGAGAGGAGGGGAAGAAAGAGACGGGGAGAGAAAGACAGATACCGGCAGACCTGCTTCACCGTCTGTGAAGCGACTCCTCTGCAGATGGGGAGCCGGGGGCTCGAAACGGGAACTTTGCTCCAGTCTTTGTGCTTGGTGTCATGTGCACTTAACCCACTGTACTACCCCTTGGCCCCCAGTATATATATATTTTTAATTGTTGTTTCTTATGAGTTTTCTATTGGTAAATTTTGGATTGTGTGGGCTGGGTCTTTAGTAAGACCCAGCCCACACTGGATTTTGTTGAATTCCTCTGGGTAATATTTATAAATATGAATATTATATTTATAGTGATCTGATGAAAAAAATTAGTTAAGTTACATCAGCACATTGAATAAAGTGATAGTTTTTGGTAATTATCAATGACTGATGGAAAAAACAAAGTTTGCTAAAAAGAAGGGCATAAAGAAGAAAAATATTTATCGAGTCTTTAGAAATGCCAACTCATTCATATCTGTTATTATACTTAAGCTTCATGTAATCCCTTGAACTAGAAAAGGCTAAATTTACTTTGAAAGTCAAGTGATTCATGAGAAAAGGCAATCACTTGCCTAGGGTCACATAACTTATAATCAGCGCAGTATAAACTTACACTGATGCCAGAGGACCTTCAAAGGAGATGTTTTTAGATACACTTGTCGTGTCTATGCTAGTCTAAAAAACTTGAGAATCCCAAAAAATGAATTTGGAAATTCTTGAACTAGTTAAGACATTCCAAATGGGCTCCCAAGAACAAGGACTGGAGCATTCAGAACTTGCATGACGTCCTGAGTTCTGTTATACCACACTTGCCAGAGCGATACTCTGATTTTCTCAATCTCTCTTCTCCCTCTCCCTCTCCCTCTCCCTCTCCCTCTCCCTCTCCCTCTCCCTCTCCCTCTCCCTCTCCCTCTCCCTCTCCCTCTCTCTCACACACATACTGATACATAATAAAATTAAGCAGTTGTAGGTGCAACCCAGGCATAGCTCATCCAGCAACTTTTGTTGAATTAGGATAAATGTTTTTTCAAGTGGCAAAGTCTGACTAAGCAAACTGAAGCAAGGAAAAGCTTTATTGCCTCACTAATAGATGTCCAAGAGCAAAATGCTCAGGAATCTTCCTTTGCACCCCACTCTAAGTTCTCATTTCATTTGCAACGAAGACTCACTTCACAAGGTGAGTTAAGAGGGTGACTCCTATCCACCACCATCTCTGTGGAGCTACAAGATTCCAATATAAATAGGTACTGTCTCTTCCAGTAGACATAAATCAAATTTAGGGAGGGTTCTGTTTACCTTGAATTAGGTGATATTCCCATTCTGAACAAATCCTCAGATCTCAGAAATGGAGTTTTATTATTAGCTCATCCCAGACCACAATCTAACACCAAAAGGCAGAGATGACTGTCCAAGTTCTTGGAGTACCATCAGTGAAGACCTCCCAGGACCCTCCCTGCTGTGTATAAAGCAAGGATTTACCTAAAGACAAGCTGCTGAGAGGATAGAAATAGCATACCCACCGATTGTCTATTCTAGTGGAGAATAGCTTTCATGGGAAGATGATAGCATTCTTCCAGAAGCCATGTGTCAAATGAACTTGACAATACCACAGACAACACATCTGGGATTGGTTCTCTTAAAATCACTGGGAAGCAGCTGTGCCTTGCTCCCTGGGACCAAATCTGATAGTGGAAAAAATCTAGAAGTAGTACAACAAAGTCATAAACTAATTCCTTACATTAGAGACGGATCTTTTTTTCTTCTTCTTCTTCTCCTCCTCCTCCTCCTCCTCCTCCTCCTCCTCCTTCTTCTTTGAAACCCACATGCCCCACTTTTCACAAAATCATTCATTACAGATGGTTTTTGAAGGGCAAAATATCATACGGAAGGACACCTGTCACAATAGTCTTAGTCCTTTCTCAAAGCCTGTTCTACTAATTATAGTCCTAAATCAATGATAGGATTTTGCACTGGTGAACTTAGATGTGCTTGAACTCATGCTTTCTTTTTATCTCCATTTATTTTTTATTTATTATTATCAGAGTACTGATCAGCTTTGGCTTATGGTGGTGCTGGGGGTTGAACATGGGGCACTGGAACCTCAGGCATGAAAGTCTCTTTGGGTCTTTTTTTGTTGTTGTTGTTAATTTTATTATCTTTATTTATTTATTGAATAGAATAATTTTCTTGGGAAGAAACAGAAGTTGTATACAGAAAGTTAGTGAGAAGTGACCTGAGGATCAACTCTTGTAGAGGAGGGTCATAACCAGGACTATTCAGAGAAAGAATTGCAATGTAGAAGTCATCAAGCAGCTCCCAAGAATCCCCTGGGGAGAAGGGGAGATGGGCTATCACTTCCAAATTGCCTGCCTGGGGGGGGGGGGGGGGGGGGGGGCTGAGGCTTTTAGCCTCTGTATCTCCAGTCCTGGGATCTGAGCTCTAGCTCTGAAAAGAAGCTCAAGGACTGAATAGTTCTCTCCAGCTGAGGGCACTTGAGGAAGACAAAGTCAAGTGTTAGATGCAGCTAGCCTCTATTCCTGGCAATTCCAGAGTGAGGGACTCCATTCTGAAGGGTGACTCTGTGGTATATCATAACATTAACCAAAGAGGTTAGAGGCCTGATCCTGGAAACAAATTAGATAGTTTCACCCAGGTCCCCTGTCTTTATTTACATAGCCTCAGGTCATGGAGAAAAGTATTTAGAAGGGATGATTTAAGGTATGAAAAAAAAGTATCAAGTGGGGTGAAAATTCAGTGAAACTGTTATTATTTTTAGACTATCTGACTTTTACATAGATGGCTGGCATTCACAAAATCCTTATGACTTGTGTAACTTCTTAGTGAACTTTTTAAGTACAGTGTTAAAATTGTTAAGCAATGAAAACTCAGTTGTATTTTAGATTGCTAGCATTAAGCAAGTGGGAAATAAAATTAGAAAAATACATTTATATTTAAAAAAAACACATAAATAACTGAAAGTAGATGTAAAAATATTTATATATGTGGTATATAAACATGAGAACTCAATACAGATAAGCTTAAAACAACATCAAGAGAAATCAGAAAAGATGGAGAGATAATATTCTGCTTATACTGGGTAAATTGATTTAAATACCCAGTGCAGTCCTTACCCAAAAGTTTTATTTTTATTTTATTTAGTAGACAAGTGTAACTTCAGAGCTGTGGTCTCTTTGACTCTCTGTTTTGTTGCCTTTATCTGAAAAACTAAATGAGCAAAACAGATCAAAGAGGCAAGTGGATTTTAAAATGTATTTGGGCAGATGGAACTATTTTTAAATTTAAAAAATAAGAACAATAGTGAAGAATGACTCAGTGAAACTAATTTAAAGAGTTACTATGCAGCTGGCTTATGCAAATTGCTTTCATGCCTGAGGCTCTGACCTCTCAGGTTCAATCCCCAGCACCACCATAAACCAGAGCTCTGCAGTGCTCTGGTCTTCTGTGTCTGTATTTTCTCCCTATAAAAATAAATGTTTTGGGGGTCAGGCAGTAGCGCAGTGGGTTAAGCAAACTTGGCGCAAAGCGCAAGGACCTGTGTAAGGATCCCGGTTCGAGCCCCTGGCTCCCCACCTGCAGGGGAGTCGCTTCACAGGCAGTGAAGCAGGTCTGCAGGTGTCTGTCTTTCTCTCCCCCTCTCTGTCTTCCCCTCCTCCCTCCATTTCTCTCTGTCCTATCCAACAACGAACAACATCAACAATGGTAATAATAATAACCACAAGGAGTCTACAACAACAAGGGCAACAAAAAAGGGGGAAAAATGGCCTCAAGGAGCGGTGGATTCATGGTGCAGGCACCGAGCTCGGCAATAACCCTGGAGGAAAAGAGAAAAAAATTAATAAATGGCTTTTTAAAAAATACTTAAAGTGGTTTATTGTTCTTAAAAAATAGAGTTACTACAAAATAAATAAATGGCTTTTTAAAAAATACTTAAAGTGGTTTATTGTTCTTAAAAAATAGAGTTACTACATAGTGGATCCTAAAATTGAGTTTTAGAAGATGTATTTATTTGTTTAAAAAGAAAGAAAGAAGAGCCAGGTAGTGGCACATTTGGCAGAGCAGACATGTTACAATGCACAAAGACCCGGGTTCAAGCCCCTAGCCCTCACCTGAAGGAGAAAAGTTTCAGGAGTGGTGAAGCTATGTTGCAGGTATCTTTTTTTTCCTCTCTCCATCTCTAGCTTCCCTTTCCCTCATGTCTTCTCTCTGTCTCTATCCAAGAAATAAATAAACATAGTTAAAAATAAAGAGAAAGAGAACTAGAGCATAATTCTGACATGCCCTCTCGTGATGCAAGTCTTGTGCTCTAACCACTGAGCATCTTTCCAAAGACCAGAGTTGTTGTTTGACAAAAATGCCAGGTCACAAGTAGAATCTGAACTGTAATTGGCATATTGAACCAAAGTAAAAGACTCTGGGGTGGGTGTGTGTGTGTGGAGGGGGAGAATACAGATCCAAAAAGGATGACAGAGGACCTAGTGGGGTTTGGATTGTTATATGGAAAACTGGCAAATGTTACGCATGAACAAACTATTGTATTTACTGTTGAGTGTAAAACATTAATTTCCCAATAAAAAAAATTTCATATAAAAAATGCCAGGAAAAAAGAATCTGGGTATTTGCAGGATTTTTTCCGCAGGCTATAGAAAATACACTCCTAGGGAGTTGAGCGCTGCAAAGCACAAGGACCTGTGTAAGGATCCCGGTTTGAGCCCCCAGCTCCCCACCTGCAGGTGAGTCGCTTCACAGGCGGTGAAGCAGGTCTGCAGGTGTCTATCTTTCTCTCCCCCTCTCTGTCTTCCCCATCTCTCTCGATTTCTCTCTGTCCTATCCAACAATGATGACATCAGTAACAACAACAATAGTAACTACGACAATAAAAAACAACAAAGGCAACAAAAGGGAATAAATAAATTAAAAAAAAAAAAAATATATATATATATATATATATATATATATATATATATATAAGAAAAAAAAGCTTGACTAGAGACTTCACATCAGTCACAGATGCAGATTCGGATCACAACGTAAACATTTAAGGTTTTCTGGGATATGGAACAACGGCAAGTTTTATATGTTGCAAAGGAAACTAAAATTTTCATTTGATTTGGAGAAGTCTCTGGTAGTTTCTAACAGAGGTACCCAATAGACCCCAAAATTCTAGTGTCTTTTATATTTATATATAAATATAAAATATATACTTATATGCTAATTTTATGGCAATCCTATTCATAACAGTCAAAACACAACATTGACCTGCATGTTTAGCAGCTGGATAATGACTAAGCACATTGGGATGTATCCATATAAGGAAATAATATTCAACTGCCGATAGAAGACTATAACTCATAGAGAAAACATGAGGATTCTCAAATATGTCACGCTTAGTAAAACACACGTGTTTCCATTTATATGAATGCTAAGATTAGGGGAAGCTAATCTATAGTGGTAACACTGAGGAAGTGATTTCTGGCAATAAATGGAGAACTGATTGGTCAGGAGCACAAGGGAAAGTTTGAAGATACTGAAAATGTTCTAAGTCTTGCTTTTAGGCTTATTACACAGATACATATAATTGTTTTTAAGAAATCCGATTGAACCTGTGATACATGTGCATTTTTGTTCTTTCTTATTTTTACCATCATGATACTGGAAAGCATTTTCTTAGGACTTCAGTTTTGTTTTGTTTGTAAAACAATACCAACTCCTTCTACCTGACATGCCTGTTAGCAGAATTAAATGGGGACATGCATGTAACAAGCTTGCCCAAATTCTGGGGACACTGTGGATCAGTCTCCCAGATTTTACTATTCTCATATCAGGCCCAATTTACTGATTTCCTCAGCTGAGAGGAGAGTTGACAATTCCTGGTATTTTATCTCCCTGCAAATACACTCATCTGAAGGCCATATTCCTTGCCCAGATTTACCCTGTATCAATAACTGGAGAGGGCAGAGGCATAAGAATGTCTGGCCCCAATTCCAAACAACTAACTCTTCAGAACCATCCCAGCTCCACAGCTTCCTGTTTGGTTTTGTTGGAGGCTATTATTGTATTATCTTGATTCTGTCACAGCACAACTTCCCCCCTCCTTCCTATCCTGTTTCCACCATTCCATAGAGTCCTTGATCTCAAGAGGCACTTCCACATCAACTTCCTGTTTGCAAATATCCATCCCTCTATCTGATTCCCAGTGAAGCCAGCAACTCTAATGAGAATGTTCCAAGAGAGCCAGATTCTAAAATGGGATAGGGCAGTGGGATCAGTCCTCACTGGACTGTTCTATAAATCCCATTCACAACTAAAATGTGAGGTATTAACAACCTTCAGCACCAGGGATGATTTTAGTCCCACGGAAAGGATGAAACAATAATGGCAAGTATTAGGGAAGTATGAATTGTTTTCCTTCATTTTTTTTTGTATTGGATAGGACAGAGAGAAATTGGGAGGGGAGGGGAAAATAGACAAGGAGAGAAAGATAGACACCTGCAGATGTGCTTCAACGCTTGTGAAGCGACCCCCCTGCTGGTGGGGAGCCTGGGGTGGGGGGGGGTGTTAAATTAGGATCCTTGCTCAAGTCCTTTTGCTTTGTACTATGTGCGCTTAACCTTGGTGTGCCACCACCCAGCCATTGCACTTTATGATAATCATGAGAACAATAGAATTAAATGAATGAAGCTAGAAGCAGCCAATGCTTTGGATACAAGCAATGAGCTGCTCAAGGCGATAAAAGCCTTACGCACATGAAGTCCAGAGTTAGGGCTCTTTGGCCTCTACTGAGGATTGGAAGCAGGTTATCATGATACTAGCAATACAAGTTTTTTACCGTAGTGAGCCAGCGACTCCCTTTACACTGAGAAGCTTCTAGAACATAATACTTATTTTTCACTTTTGTTTCCTGTGCCAAAATGGACCCAGAAAAAAATATTCTCTTTGCCATCCTGTTTTAAGTATCATTAATAGTAATTACCTATTAGGGGAAGTTCCATTATATCTCAGAATAAATGCCACTCTTGTTATTTACTTAGAAGCTCATTACAGGGAGTCGGGCGGTAGCGCAACGGGTTAAGCACAGGTGGTGCAAAGTGCAAGGACTGGCCTAAGGAACCTGGTTCAAGCCCCGGCTCCCCACCTGCAGGGGAGTCGCTTCACAAGCGGTGAAGCAGGTCTGCAGGTGTCTCTCTTTCTCTCTCCCTCTCTGTCTTCCCCTCCTCTCTCCATTTCTCTCTGTCCTATCCAACAATGACGACAACAATAAAACAACAAGGGCAACAAAAGGGAATAAATAAATAATTTTTTAAAAAGCTCATTATATATTTTAAAAAAGACAAGTAAACAAAACCTGGGAGTCAGACAGTAGTGCAGCGAGTTAAGTGCAGATGGTGCGAAGCACAGGGACCGGCGTAAGGATCCTGGTTCGAGCCCCGGCTCCCCACCTGCAGGGGAGTCGCTTCACAGGCGGTGAAGCAGGTCTGCAGGTGTCTCTCTTTCTCTCTCCCTCTCTGTCTTCCCCTCCTCTCTCCATTTCTCTCTGTCCTATCCAACAATGACGACAACAATAAAACAACAAGGGCAACAAAAGGGAATAAATAAATAATTTTTTAAAAAGCTCATTATATATTTTAAAAAAGACAAGTAAACAAAACCTGGGAGTCAGACAGTAGTGCAGCGAGTTAAGTGCAGATGGTGCGAAGCACAGGGACCGGCGTAAGGATCCTGGTTCGAGCCCCGGCTCCCCACCTGCAGGGGAGTCGCTTCACAAGCGGAGAAGCAGGTCTGCAGGTCTATCTTTCTCCTCCCCTCCCCTCTGTCTTCCCTTCCTCTCTCCATTTCTCTCTGTTCTATCCAACAACAACAACATCAACAACAACAACAATAACTACAACAATAAAACAACAAGGGCAACAAAGGGGAATAAATAAATATTTTTAAAAAAACTTTCCAAGGTGACATAGATCACATCTATCTTGTACTTAATATATAATAAAATGTAGAATGAGAGAGAGTTATTTCTTACAACATAAGGAGTACATAAAGTTGTTTATGAGGCTTTGAAATTTTCCATCAGTTTCTTGGTTGCACTTAATGAAGGTCCACACACAGGAACAAATACACAACTGGCTAATTTGTTTAATAAATGTTATCATTTCTTCAAACCTATGAATTTCAGGCCATTGGTAGCATGCACTGTTCCATAGTTGAATAAATTAAAGAAATATCAGTACAGAGAAACTCCTTCATTATCAATAAATTAATGGACAACACTTAAAAGGATACACAATCTGTTTTGCCACCATTTCCTATCTTTTTTTTCTTCTTCTTCACTTATTAAGGAAAGACAAGGAGAGAGAGGAGAAAGTGAGAGAAAACTAACTCATCTCTCCACCACTTTTATGGTAGGGATTCAGCTTGTTGAAACCTCAGACCTGACAGCCCAGTGCTTTACCCACTGCGCTTCTGTGGACCAATGAATTTCCTTTTTATAACCCTGTTTTGATTCTAGGATGGCTAGCAAATGCCCCTAGACTTCCGGTTTGCACAATCACAATTGGATAGAATAAGCTTTATAATTCCATGGAAACTCACTGTGCCATTTCCACAGTGCTTATGAACCTACTTAACACCAGTATGTCAGGAGACCTTTCATCAAGCAGCAGTCCACTAAAGGAAATAAGTCGGAGAAGAAAAACAACACACCTGCTTGCTGTGACCACGAAGACATCCCAGGATGTCCTTCCATCTACATGGGGAGGCTGTGATTGGCATGGTGTGAGCAAGATTGTCTGAGACCTTTTCAAGAGCAGAGGTGCTTGACTTTGAAATTGTCACTGGAATCTCAGAAAAGGATCCAACTTTTGAAAAAAGAAACAGTAGGATGAATTTGATTTAAAATAGACCCCTTGTCAGACAAAGTAAGGACTACAAAACCTGGATAAGGGAAAGAGACCAGCACACTTTTATGATGGTCCTTTTGGTCATTATTAGGCCACCTCATCATCTTGGGCCCTAATCAGCGAATCCTAGGATTCCCACACAGATAGGATGAGCCTAGACCTCTTAACAGATCCCTCTCTCTACCATCACTGCTCCCCTTCATCAGGAACGTCATCATAAACCCTCTTGTGGGCCTCTACAGGACGTTGCCCTCCATGTGGAACAACAATGGTAGAAACTGCCCCACTCTCCAAAGGGAGGCTGGGCCAACATACTCTGCCACTCAAGGAAGATGGGTCCTGAATGAGTGCAGCCTAGTATGTTCCTAGCCATGACAATGGAATGCAAGCTCCGACTGACAGGGATGCAGAGGCTACACAGGCTCATATGCTAAATATGAATAGACATGGACCCCCAGATCAGGTCAATGGGGTTTACAGTCAATGGTATTTGTATACGTTTCCCATATTTGGGAGCTGCTCTCTGCTCTAATTCAGCTTTCTAGTTCTATTCCCAACTCTGACACCATCTTCCCAAATAATACTCTTAGTCTACCTGCATGTTAGCTGTTGCACTCAGGCCAAAATTAATAAAGTCATGGGCCCCTTGGAATACAGCTAAAATAAACTTCCTAGCGTCTTCCAACATGCAGACCTCAAATCTCATCTGTTACAGTCTTACTTTTAGGTCTCTGATTATTAAACAATTTGGGGGTGTAGTGCAATGGGTTAAGTGCAGGTGGCGCAAAGCGCAATGACCGGCATAAGAATCCCGGTTCGAGCCCCGGCTTCCCAGAAGTAGATCCTAGGTTCTGCACGTGTCAAGTCTTGAATTAGATCCCCAGCACTGCATATACTGAATCTTTCTCTCGTTATAAGATAAAATAAAGTTAAAGTCTCAGTTTTCCTAGTCCTGAGTTGCAGCTCCTGAAATACCATCTGTGGAAAATCATGGAAATCAGGACCCCCACGATAAGTCCAGAGGCGTGATTACAAACAGAGTTTTATTAATAAAAATGAAACGCAAGTGAGAGGTTGGGAAAAAAAAAATTTGTAGTCGTGAGACCAAAGGACACCACTCAGTGGCATCTCACGTTTGTTGCAGCCTACTCAATTACAGGCTGATGTTAGCGTATCTTAATTTTCTGTAGTTACGTTGCTGCACATCACTCCTGCAAAATGTTTTGTAGTGGATCATTTAAAACACTCAAAAGTGCCATTCCCCCCTCCCCATGTCGATAAAGCAAAGAAATCCCCACTGATAGGGATTAAAACAGTGTGGAGAGTATGACAGGGAGATCAGAACAGAGGAAATAGGATGTTAATGACATTCAGTATTTTCCCCGTGTCAAGTCATCAGCATTTTTATTGCCACTATTTCTCCACATACACTATTAGAATTTATTGAGTCAATCTGTCTCCATCACCTGTGATATAATAGATTTTATTCAATAAGATATGGAATAATATTTATCTTTCAACTCCAATGACTGGCTTCCAGGACAATAACTGCTTATCAACCAAGCATTACAAGTGTAGGAGAGGTTGTATATTTTAATATCTGACTTGAGGGGAGTCATTTTAGCATCCTCGAGTTTGGCAGAAAGAAGGGGGCAGACTTCAATCCCAGAAATCACTCTGATGCAGTACTTATGGCCAAGGATGGCATCAAATCACCTTCTGAAGTTCCAGCCAAGTGAAGCATATTGTGAGAAGTCGAGAAAGAAAAAAATGACTCTAGTGTCTGCAGCTGACTCTATTTACAAGTTTCTCCACAGCAGAGGTGAGAATCAAGCCCACTCCTTAACTTACTAGAGTTTTGGGGAATAGCACATCCTGCTAGGCCATGTACCTGGCTTAATTCAAACTCGGCCCCTCACCGCACTTAGGGAAGATGCAGTGATTATCTCTATCTCTGTCTACCTCTTTATCTCTGTTGTTATCTGAAAAAGTCAGCCCTGAGCAGTAAAGTCTCAGCATTAACAACAACAGCAAAGGAATATGGATGGAGGGGTCGTGGGGGGGGGGAGCTAAAGATAACTTACCTTGTATAGTACATGACTGTCCATGCACAAAGCCTTGAATTTCAGCCACAGATCCACATGGGAGTACCACTGTTGGTGGAGTCTTGCTGTGGTATCCCTCCTTTCTTTCTCTCTCTCTCTCTCTCTCTCTCTCTCTCCTTTGACTCTTTCAAAAAAAAAAAAAAAAAACCAAAGAATGAGGCCCAGTGGCTGCTTGGAATTTTGCACATGCACTTGGCCCTCCAAGTACCACATTTAAAGAAGAAGATGGAGGAGGAGGAGGTAGAGGAGGAGGAGTAAGGAAATCATAGAATGAAAAATACGGAATCAGGTGGTAGCACAGCGGGTTAAGCACAGGTGGTGCAAAGCACAAGGACCGGCATAAGGATCCAGGTGTGAGCCCCTGCTCCCCACCTGCAGGGGAGTTGTTTCACAAGCAGTGAGGCAGGTCTGCAGGTGTCTATCTTTCTCTCCTCCTCTCTGTCTTCTCTCCTCTCTCCATTTCTCTCTGTCTTTTCCAATGACAACATCAATAACAACAACAATAATAACTACAACAATAAAATAACAAGGGCAACACAAGGGAATAAATAAATAACTTAAAAATCATTTAAAAAATAATGGAAAATACATGTTTTTTTTTCCTTTTAAAAAATGCTTTCAATAATCCTCGTTGAAAAATTGAAATAGAAGTGACTCTTTAGGGCTAAGTAGTGGCACAGCTGGTTGAGCACACATGTTAACAGTGCACAAGGACTCAGGTTCAAGTCCCCGGTCCCCACCTGCAGAGGGAAAGCTTTGTGAGTGATGAAGCAGGACTGCAGGTGTCTCTCTATCTCTTTCCCTCCTTATATCCCCTTTCCTCTCAATTTCTGTCTCTCTGTCATAATAAATTAATGAAAATATTTTTTTAAGAAAGGGAGGGAGGAAGAAAGGAGAACTGGAAATATCCCCTATGCACTTTGATGAATTTTGACTTCATGGCCACTTCTTGCCAGCTTTCTCTCCAGAAACCCCCACGTCAACGTGAAGACAAAGGCTGTCACAGCAGCAACATGATGACATGATTGAGTTGGTATTTGCCAGCTTCACCTCAGAAACGAAGGGGTTCAGAACTCCTGCTGGTAAAAAGCATTAATTCATCTGCTGTTAACTTTGCTCACCAGGAAGCCCCCTCTCCCAGCCAGAGAGCAGAGAACTGCACACAAGCCACTTCCCATCAGCCAGTTTATTGCTTGATTGTGTCAACTGTCGCTGACCTGCGCGAGGGGGTCAGGCAGCAGGTGAAGCACAAAGATCTTCGCCTTCCAACAGCACACATCACTTCCACATGTGACATGTTGATACCGCACATGCCCAATGCCGCCGTCTCTATGACTATCTGCCTTTGCTTTAAACTGGTGTTGGAAACCTCCTTGCCATTCTGATCAACCTCAGCCAGCTTTCTCTGCCCAACCATACAGAGATATTTATTTTCATAATGGATTCTATCAATATAAAGACTTGGCGTGTTGGGCTGCTTTGACTTGCATTTGAATCTGTTTGGTAGCTCCTTTGATCATAAGTGTTCTTGTCTCTCTCAGATCTGCAGTCTCTAGTCACTACTGCTTTGAAGAAGTTGTAATCAAGATAAGTGAAATCTTATCTGTCCATAGAGGGGTCCTGGGTCCAACTCACAGTAGGAGCACTTTCCTTCTTGGGGAAAAAAAAAAAAAGAAATCAAACAACTAAACATTTAGGTTATATTATCTTAGGAGAAGAAAACAAGAGTCGAGTGTCTGTTGGTTCATTTATTTACTTATTGCTGCACAGGAAGGGGGGACAAGAAGGAGGAAGTGTGGTTAGGAGAGATCACGAATGAACCCCATTGGAACTAGTTCTCAGGGTGCTCTGTGTTCCCTGCTTACATCTTTGTCGAGTCCCCATTTTGAAAGCACGTCCTTTCTTTACTTTGGCACCTCACAGGATGGTAACAATGGGATTAAAAGGAGTGTATCTGGTTTAAGGTTGGTCTGGAAGCTTTACGGAAGTCAAAAGGAGGCATAATATTCCCAGCTTAGTGGGGGAGCCCTTGGCACAGGAAGCATCAGCCTCAAATCCTTGGCTGTCCTCCACAGCTTTGAGGTTGCTTTGTTGTGTGTGTATGCCTTTGTGTGCTGATGTTGGGGGAGGTGTCAAGGGCAGGTAGGAGGCCTCAGACAGGGATGTAGCTTTGGGGAATGTGTATAAGAGTGTGGACAGATAGCTGATAAAGAGATGTGTGGGTTTGGAGCAGATGTAACTCTTTGGTCCAGAGATTTGGACAAGGTCAGATCCACTCATCTTAGCTGCATCTTGTTTTGGTCAAATTCTTCAGCCCCTAGGGCACTTGATTTATCTGTTGGGGATGGGGAGGGGAGAACACATGTGTCTCTGGGATGCCAAGTGGAGAATTATTAGAGCACTATTTGTACCAGGATTGAACCTGTGACCTCTGGAACCTCAGACAGCCTAGTTAGTGCTCTAACCTCCCCTACACTGCTTGTCTGTCCTTATATTCCATGACCTCTAATTCCAGTCAATGGGGAAGAAATAGCTTAAGACTGGAATGGCTCCATCTGCATTTTGCCCAGCTGAGGAGAGGTACCACAGGTGAAGCCATTTGATCACTAGGGATGTCTTCCATTTAAAACCTCTGATTCTGAAATCTTTTAGTCACAGGGGGAGCTGGGTGGCCATGGAAAGCTTAGGGAAAGAGAGAGGGAATAAAAGGAAAGTAAACAAAGGAAGGAAGAAAAAGGACTGTCAAACCCCAGAGTCCCATGCTTGGTCCACCACAATGAAGGACACAGAGCTATGAAACAACTATAATGGATTTTAGGGCTAGGGAGAATGCATAACAGTGATGCCAAAAGTCTCCCATGCCTGAGGCTCTGAGGTCTCAGGTTCAATCCCCAGCACCACCATATATCAGAGCCCATTTCTGTATTTTTCTCTCTCTCTGTTTCATTAAAAATAAGTAAATCAATAAAATATTAAAAAAGAAAACATCATGATTCCAACCAAATAAACAATAACCTCTATGAAATTGTTCATGAAATTATTCATGAAAATATCCAGAGAGTCTCGGTTTATTTCCTCAATGCATATTATCTGTCACTAGGTCACAAGATGATCCTAGAGGCTTTTCACAAAGAATTCCAGAGGCTAGCTGCTTCCAAACTGTCATGCACCTAGTAATAGGTCCCTGGAAAATCCATTTTCTACTGTATTTGTTCATAAATCTTTGTAAAGCATGAATTATAAAGAAACACAATGTCTTAGCTAAAAGAAATCAATAATGCTTTTAAACACAAACTCATCAGTATTAAAATTATCCCCATTTTTCATTACATCAAGAAGGCAGGCAAACGATAGTTGCATCGACGCATGCCATCCACTGAGGTGACATGGTGTCAGATGTGTGGTCTACAAAAATTTAATGTCCATCCACATCAGAGAGTATCAATTTGTTCACTTCCTTTTTTTTTCCCCCCCCTGCAATTTATTTTCCCACATAGGCACAGTACTTTCAAAAGACTATTTGAGACCTATGAGCAGTACTTTTCAAAGCATATTTGAGACCTGTGTGCACAGTACTTCCTAAGGAGTATCTGAGACATATGCACAGTGTTTTTCCAAAGACTATTTGAGACCTATGCACAGTACTTTCCAAAGAGTATTTAGGACTTATGCACAGTACTTTCTAAGCAGTAGTTGAGACATATACACAGTGCTTTTCAAGGAGTATTTGAGACACTTTAAACAGGACAGACATTGAACCAAGACAGAAAGATAGAAAGAAATTAGGATAGATTACTAGTAAATATAGTATGGCACATAAATGAGAAAAGGAACAATTTGTATATCATGTTCTTATTATAGGATGATGGTAGATTTTCATCCTATAATTCAAAGCCACTCTATAGACGCCAACCTATTAATGACCCTGCTATAGTTGCCTAGGAAATTCACTTTGGAGAAGATTAATATTCAACAAGGTACTCAGTAATTTGAGATCACTGTGAAAATGATATGCATTCCGGAAAACAGTTTCCAATCTTTTTAATAATTTCTATCAGAACATTAGAAAATTGCATCTTTCTTATATCGTCACGTAAGAATTATAACAATAATTTTTAATTACTTTTTTTTTTAGACACTCAAGCATCAATCAGTTCTGGCATACGTTGACTCGAGATTGAACCCGGGGCCACAGGCATGCAAGGCCTGTGCTCTACTGCTGAGCTATCTCCCCAATCCTGTAATCATAATTCTTTTTTTTTCCGGTATTATTCAGTTTTAATAGTTCATTTTTTATTAATGATTTAATAATAATTCACAAGATTGTGGAGGTAAAAGGGATACAGTTCTCATCACCAGAGTTCCATATCCAACCCCTCCATTGGAAGCTTCCCTATTCTTTATCACTCTGGGAACACGGACCCAGGATCATTATGAGGTGCAGAAGGTGGGAGGTCTGGCTTCTGTAATTGCTTCTCCACTGGACATAGTTGTTGACAAATCTATCCATACCCCCAGCCTGTTTCTATCTTTCCCTAGTGGGGCAGGGCTCTGGGGAGGTGAGGTTCCAAGACACATTGGTGAGGTATAATCATAATTCTTAACCAGGAAGCCTGGTTGGAGTCTCATCTGTGCACTCAACCCAGTTACATTGACACATGTTCATGCTTATTCACACAAATATATATGTCATCTGCTTCCGTTTCAGTATATATATATATGCATATATATATATATATATATGTATATATATATATATGTATATGTTTTGTGGAGTCAGACAGAAGATATTCCCAGAAGGCAGCTGTGGAAGGAACTATCACATTTCTCAGGGCTTGTGGTATGCCAGCAAGAACTGCCCCAGGACAGCTCGACACCTGGCCTATTGCCAAGCAGGATTGGATCACAGGAAGGTAGCTAGCTACTTGGGAATACACCACCTGCTAATCACAACAGTCAGTGGGCCTCCTCATAGGTAAGGGCATGAGATAAACATTCTCCAGGCCAGGCTGGGAGAGGAGAAGGAGCCTGAGGACCCTGATAATTCTTTTATAAGGAGTGCAAATCTACAGAGACTCCCCGTTTATCCAGACTGCTCCTTTGTGCTCTGATGGGGTGTTATCTACAGGAATCTCTTTAGGAAAACAAAAATACAAATTGTTATCGACACCCTACATATTTTTGTAAATATTTATATTAGTGAAATGGTCTCTTACAAGTCTGTTGTCTCACAGGCCTGGATGTGTACCTCCCCCAAATACAGATCAACACTATCCGACTACCATCTCCTCTCACCCCCTTTTCAATTTGTCCTACCTCTATCCAGGATCTCCCAGATCTGTAGACAAAGCCCCCCCACCCCTACAAAGCACCCTGAAGTTTCAGTGATAATTTTTCATTCTACAAATATATATATATATATATCACTTTAAATACTCTTCTCTCTGTGTCTCTCTTCCTCTTGTTATTCTTCAAAGGAGAAAATTGCCTTAACAAACCATGGCACTAAAATATGAAATCAAGATCACCTACTCCCTAGGAGAAGCCAAACATCACGAGAAAGGATTAGTTTCTTTCACTGTCTTGAAATTTTTCATGGGAGACCTTGGCTGGCCTTTTGATATTAAAACTTCCTAACAAGTATCACACAGGCATTTTCAATTAGAACTTGCTGTCACCGAGACAGTTGTAAACTGTTAAATATGTCCTTTCCATGCTAAGCTCCTATAAAGTATTTACATGGCTACGACTGGGATACTCTTCCTGACAAGCAGTAGGGCGAGAATTCTGGGCTGTGTGTGAGCTGCTTGCAAAGACACAGGTGGCGTGTGTGTGTGTGTGTGTTTCAAATCAGCTTCACTTGATTCCTCTAGTTCCCTCTGAAGAAAGCTTCTTATAGGAATGCAGCCATATTTTCAATAACAGGAGTATACAGAAGTGAGTAAGTGAACGAGTGAGTGAGTGAGTGAGTGAGTGAGTGAGTGAGTGAGTGAGTGAGTGAGGAGGTGTTCTGGCAGATGGAATGGTAGGAATCAAACTGGTGGCCCTTATGTCTGTCACTCCTGAGTTCTACCTCTGAATCACTGCTTTGGCCAACAGAGTAATCTTTAAACAATTATTTATCATATTGCTATATTATTTACTTGTTTATTTATTTAGTTTGTGGTGTCAGGCCTCATGCAGGCACTGTTTCACTGGGCCAAGAACTTTTCACTCAGATAAAGAGACAGAAAGAGGAAGAGAACAATACTGGAGTTTCCCCTGGTGTCACAGTATGTCCTGTGTGGTGTCACAGTATTTCCTCACATCTTGGTCTCCTGAATGGCAAGGCACACAGTCTACCCTGTGAGCTATCTCTCTAACCCTTAGAATGATTTTTTAAAATATTTTATTTGGGGTGGGGGTGATAGCATAATTGTTACACAAAGAGCCTCTCATGCCTGAGGTTCTAAAGTCCCAGGTTCAATCATCTTTGTGACGTAGTGATCGACACTGTGCATGGAGAAAAGAAATTGAGTCTCTGGACAAGTTCATGAATAGCTTCATGAGAAATTTCATAGAGGTTAATAATATATATTATTTGAATCAGAGTACTGTTCACCTCTGGTTTATGGTGATGCTGGAGGTTGGGGATTGAATCAGGGAGCTCAGGCATAAGACCTTAGAGTGGGTTTTGTTTACTTTATTTTTAATACAATTCTTTCAAAAATGATATGTTATTATTTTAATGAAAAAAGATATACAGAGCGAAAGGTACCAAAAGACCAGAGCACTGATCAACTCTGGCTTATGGTGGTGCTGGGGATTGAACCTGGGACCTCTGGCATGAGAAACTTTTTTTTCTTTTTGCATAACCATTATGCTGTCTCCCCGCCTGAAGTGTTTTTTAAACTAATTTTTCCTGTATTCGACTGATTTAACTTTGAGTTTCATCAAAGAGGAAGAACTTAAAAATCCCATTTTATAATTATCTATAAAGCATGTCATTATCTCTCAGTCTGCATAAATTGACTGTGAGAAATTAAAACATCACCCCAAGTGTATTTTCCTGTTAGCATGACTCCTCTAAAAAGCAGAAAATGAATAACCGAAGTCACAATTCAGAAATTGGGGGTGGAGGGGAGGGCCTAGAAAAAAGGTAACTTGACCTCCACTTATTCTCACCCCCTTGTTTCACTCTGTTTATTTTATAATATTGTCTAACAATAGATGTCTCCTTCCAAGGCGTGTTCTGGAGACTGCATAATGGACTCTGCTGTTCCTATCTGGCCTGTCGAGCCCGTAATTAGTGCTTAATTATAGTTTATAAGGCTACTTTGACCAGGAAGAAAAGAGCAGCTCTGTTACAGTCAATGAAGTATTTAAAGTTATGCCCAGGACAGGGATAGGTTTATTAAACACTTGGGTAAGCAATAATAAATGTACATTGATCGGGCAACTCGATAGATCTCTTTTATGTGCTCCTTGCAACAACAAAAAAAAATGATAATAATCCAGGTAGAATTGAAAATAACTAGAGGCCCTGCTGAAGATGCTCACAGGTACTCAATTCCTACAAGGATAACATGACATGATGAGAGACAGAATCCCTTTCTTCCAGAAAAGAGGAGGGGGGGGGAGAAGACCTCTCTAAATGCATGAGACATACCCTCTTTATGCTTAGATAACAGACATATGCTATGCGTGTCTTATGTTATATAAAATTAGGTCATACAGATGTCTTGAGAGGGAGAGGGAGAGAGGGAGAGAGGGAGAAGGGGAGGGAGAGGGGGAGGGAGATCATAGCATTATTCCAGCATGTGGTGTCAGGGATCAAATTCAGGACCTCATACTCATAAGCATGCTTATCCACTGTGCCACTTCCTGGCCTGCCAGCTAAATGAATTTTTACCTGCAGCTGACAAAGTAGAAAGGTGAGCTGCTGATGTGGATATTCACTTGACATTATTTTTATTATTTTTTCAAAGAGAGAGAGAGAGAGAGAGACAGGCTGAGACAAGAGGCCCTAACACTGCTCAGCTCTGGTTTTTGGTGGTGCTGGGGACTGAACCTGGGAACACAGAGCCTCAGGCATAAAAGTCACTTTGCATAGCCAGTATGTTGTCTCTCCAGCCCTTGCATTGTTCTTAAATTCCAAGCATTTCTTCTTGGCTGCCCTTCCTTGCAAAATTAAACCTTGCTGGTCAAACTCAAAACGGGCCTGCCTGTGGCACCAGGCTTGATCTCTGGGTCCTATGGTGCTCTGGCTTCTCTCCTTCTCCTATGAAGTAAATTTTAAAATCTTTTTTTTATTATTACACTTTGCAGGCAGGCAAGTCCTCCCTCTCACAACAGAAACGAAAGAGACTTAAAACCCATCTCCCTGCTTCTCCTACACAAGGTCAGGGCCATGTGTCCAAAAGCAGGCCAGAAACATCCTGGGCCCGCAACTGGGAGCCAGTGACTCTAAGAAGGGGCAGTAGAGAGTCATTCATCTTAGTCGCAACAAATACAGTGACAACAGCATGTTCCTCCCAGGACAGAGGAGGCTGGGCACCAGCAGTCATGTCAAGAGGACAAGGGACGGCTCAGGGAGGGCAGGAATGTGTGCTGTAACATCTGTCCTTGTCTGGGTAAGAGTTCTGCTCTCACCAGCGTGGCCACTGCCCCCAGCTTTATCAGTTAGTACATCCGTTTTCTGAGCCCTCCTCTCTCCCTCTCCATTCTTCCAGCTTGTCTAGTGGCTTCAAAAGTACATATGCTTTAGGCCAGAGAGGTTGCTCACCTACAGGGCTTGTGTCTTCCATGCATAAGGCCCTGGGTTCGATCCTTAGCAGCGCTTGAGAACAATGACAAAGCAAATGGAATTCTATCCAAGGTGGCCAGAGTGTTGACTGACACCTGACCATAATTGGATGCTTTCATTTACTGAAGCACTTAACAAAGTAATGGAGTTTGCTCCATTTTCTAGAGCAAACTAAATTGCAGATTTGGTGAGGGACTCCGAACACTTCAGCATTTCTCAACTGGAACTCACCACTGTCAACCCAGTTCCAATGTCTAGATATAAAAGCAAGAGGCTGGGCAGTGGTACATGTTACCATGCACAAGGACCAGAGTTCAAGCCCTCAGTCCCCAGCTGCAGAGGGGAATCTTCATGAGTGGTGAAGCAGTGCTTCTGATGTTTCTCTTTCTCTCTCTTTCACTGTCTCCCCCTTCCCTCTCAATCTCTCCTTTTGTCTCTCTCAAAAAAAAAAAAAAAGAAGAAGAAGAAGAAGAAGAAGGAAAAATGGCCACAAAGAGCAGTGAGTGGACTCATCACACAGAGATAGAGCCCCCAGGATAAGCTTGGGTGTCAACAAAAACCTTAAAAGGAAGGGGGGGGAAAAAAGGTGATGCTGACTCCTCGGCCGTGTCTGTGCATTTCCTGCAGTGGAGGAGGCATCCTTGTTGTTTCTCTCTTGAGACCATTACTCCAGGCAGAGGGTAAATCATATGTTTTTCAGTCCTGGATATTCAAATGCAAACTACCTCCTTACTTCTTTTCCTAATTCTAAAATTTTGTGTGAGTTCTCCATTTTTTTTTCTTTATTGGGGGGTTAACGGCTTACAGTCATCAATAAATACAGTAAAAAAAAAAAAAAATTACAGGTGGTCCAGGAGGTGGCGCAGTGGATAAAGCACTGGATTCTCAACCATGAGGTCCTGAGTTCAATCCCCGGCAGCACATGTACCAGAGTGATGTCTGGTTCTTTCTCTCTCTGCCTATCTTTCTCATAAATAAATAAATTCTTTTAAACAAAATTACAGTAGCTTGTACATGTATAACATTTCTCCAGGACCCGACCCCTCACATACACACACACACACACACACACACACACACACACACACATATACACACAAACACACATATACACACACATACACACGTATACACACACATATATACACACACATACACACACACATATATACACACACATATATACACATATATACACACACATATACACACATACACACACATATACACACACGCACACATACACACATACACACACATATACACACATACACACATATATACACACATATACACACATGCACACATACACACATATACACATATACACACATGCACACACATATACACACATATATACACACATATACACACACATACACACATATACACACATACACACATATACACACACATACACACATATACGCACATATACACGTATACACACACATGCACACACACACACACACACACACACACACACACACACACACACACACACACCCGTCTTTTATTTTGGGGCAATACACCAAACCCAGTTCAAGCTCTGCTTGGCGTTTTCGGTTTTCCTATTTCTTTATTATTATTATCATTAGTGATTTAATAATGATGGACAAGATTGTGGGATAAGGGGGTACAATTCATACAATTCCCACCACCAGCATGCCGTGTCCTAGCCCCTCCTTTGGGAGCTCTCCACTTTTCATTCACACATTTCATGTTCATTTCCTCGCTCTCTCACTCATTCATTTCCTTGGGTGAGCCACGCATGGCCTTGTCCCATAGCTGTTTCACTGGCAACTCTAATCAAGTAAGCACACAAGCCCATAATTTGAAACAGTGACAAGCGCTCAGAAGCAAGATCTCCGGGTAATTTGAGAAAATATAATGGGAGGCTGGATCTGATCTGATAAGCAATGTCCTAAAAGGATTTCCTGAAGAAATTGACACAGGATCACAAGGGCTAAGTTAGGTAAGGATGCAAGGTGGGGAATGTATTCCTTGCTGCTGAACAAATTACTACAAATTGAATACATTTAAGTTTTAATGACTTAAAACAACACATACCTCTTATAGCTCTCCTGTCTGAAAGGGATTCCGTTGAGTTAAAATCAAGATGTCAGCGTATATATTCCCTTGCGTCTCCCAACTCACAACACCTTGACTCCTGCCCCCCTTCTCCATCTTCAACGTCTGTCCTGTAGCATCTCCTGTCCTCTCCGCCCTCTGTCTCCATCCTTTCATCTTCCGTCTCTCACTCTGAGCTCCCACCTCTTTCTTTTAAGCAGCTGTATAATTAAGTGGCTCCCACCTGGATCACCCAGGATAATCTCTTTCCTTTTCTCAAAGCCAGAAATGGAATCACATCTGCAAAGCCCCTTTCACTGTGCAGGGTAATGTGAAGAGTTTCCAGAGATGAGGATTTGGATAGAGAAGATAGCGTGTGCAAAGGCTCTGAGCGCTGGCCCGGGGCAGGGATCACTGGAGTCATCAGATGGAGACATTGGGGAAAGTGTGATATGCAGAGGCTGGGCAGCAGCGCAGTGGGTTAAGTGCATGTGGTGCAAATGACAAGGACCAGTGTGTAAGGATTCTGGTTCGAGCCCCCGGCTCCCCACCTGCAGGGGAGTCGCTTCACAGGCGGTGAAGCAGGTCTGCAGGTGTCTATCTTTCTCTCCCCTCTCCGCCTTCCCCTCCTCTCTCCATTTCTCTTTGCCATATGCAACAACAACAACTTTCACACATAACTCTCTGTGAACAGACATCGATCATACAAGCTGCCATGTCTCACCATGACTTATGCTAAGGCCATGCAGTCACGTAGTTGGGGGCCATGCAGTCACAATGGTTCTCCTCGGTTTAACTTAGTAATGGACTTGCATGGAAATGCCTAAGGCTGGCCTGTCGCTTAAACACGAATGTATATAAATAGCCAGCCGTGGCTATTTGATGATGAAACAGGACATTCCTTCATCAGTAAATGTGATCATTCTTTTTATCTGGAAAAGTGCATTGCTATTTCTTATTCCTCTCATTAAGAATCACATTTCCTTGCAAAGTAAAGGCAGTAGTTGGAAGGATAGAGGACTTCATTCAGACAGTGACTGGAAAATGGAATCTGTTTTCATCTTCTTTCAGGAAACTATTAATGAAATGGCTGTATAATCTGTTGCTTAAAAAGACATTTCCCCCCTTGTAAAAATTTTTATTAACTTTATTTATTTATTGGATAGAGACAATCAGGAATTGAGAGGAAAGAGGGAGACAGAGAGGGAGAGAGACAGACACCTGCAACCCTGCTTCAAGACTCACAAAGTTTTCCCCCTGCAGGTGGAGATGGGGGGCTTGAACCTGGATCCTTGTGCACTGTAACCTGTGTTCTCAACCCGATGTGCCACTGAACCAGCCCTGCCCCCACCCCCCTTTTTTTTTTAACCATCTGGGCTTTACCACTCTGGGATGAATTTTTCAGACAGAGACACAGAGGGAGAGAGGAAAAGACACCATAGCAGTGAAACTTCTGCCAGTGCAGTTGGTGGTCTTGCTGGAACCTGGACCCCATTTATGGCAAAGCAGGTACCTTCCCAGGCTCCCAGGTAAGTTGTCTCACGTGTCCAGCTTCACTTTTCTTTTGTTTTCTTTTTTGTTTGTTTGTTTATTTTTGCCTCCAGGATTATCACTGTGACTCAGTGGCTGCACTATGAATCCACTGCTCCTGGTGGTCATTTTTCCCATTCCGTTGCCCTTGACTTGTTGTTGTTGTTGTTATTGTTGTAGGATAGGACAGGGAGAAATTGAGAGAGGAAGGGAAGACAGAGAGGAGGAGAGAAAGATAGACACCTGCAGACCTGCTTCACTGCTTGTGAAGTGACTCCCTGCAGGTGGGGAGCCGGGAGCTCAAACTGGGATCCTTATACGGGTCCTTGCACTTTGTGCCACGTGTGCTTAACACACTAAGCTACTACTGCCCGACCTCTAGTTTCACTTTTCTAACTGTGGTAATCTGAGAGAGAGAAAGAAAGTGAAAGGAAGAGAAGGATTCAAGAGTAAGAGATTTATATTATTTACTTAACTACTGATTTATCCTAACTTCAGTATGACTTTATTGAGGAAATGTTGAATTCCTGGATTTTTATTGTCACAGGCTACACATCACATTTCCACAAGATGGGTACTGGTACATCTCACCCTCCACTAAACCACTGTCATGTTCAATCACAGGGACTTGGGTCTCCAATTCTCCCTTAACTCTTCACCCTTCCCAATTGTGAGATCCCTCAAAAAAAAAAAAAAAAAAAAGCCTTGTTTCAAAAGTTTTCTTCACAATTTATGTCCAGCAAATGCAAAATGGCACTTTTTAGTTTCCATTTTAATCGAACAAGATCTCAGGTATGGACAAAATCGCTTAGACACTTACTGACAGTAAGAAATGCGAGTCTTAATACCCTATTCTGGTGATATCACATTTTGAGAATAGTGGCCTTACCGATTGAAAATACACCAAAAATTGCAAAACTATTTTGCCTTATACAGCAAATCTGAGGATCATGCTTCAAACACCAAACCTAAGCGTAAAGCCACAGTACATATTTCATGGTTAAATTATAGCACAGATAAACTAGGCTATGAATTCAATTTCAAAACACAAAAATCAGACACAATGCATATCTGATATCAGTTCTGACATGCAAACACTGTACTGAACACTCCAGTTATGAAGTCCCTTTAAGTCTATCAAAATGAACTTTTGGGGGCTGGGCAAAGAAACACCCTCTTGAGTACACATGACATCATATGCAAGGACCCAGGTTCAAGCCTCCTGTCCCTACCTGCAGGAAAAAAAAAAAAACAAACTTTGCAAGAGGTGAAGCAGTAGCACAGAGATCTCTGTTTCTCTCTTACTCTTTATCTCCTTCTCTCTCAATTTCTTTTTTTTAATCTTTATTAGATAGAGACAGCCAGAAATGGAGAGGGAAGGGGGTGACAGAGGGAGAGAGAGACAGAGAGACACCTGCAGCCCTGTTTCAACACTTGTGAAACTTTTCGAGACGGGGCTCGAACCTGGGTCCTTGTGCACTTGTTGCTCTCAACCAGGTGCGCCACCACCTGGCCCTTCTCCCTCTCAGTTTCTATATCTATCCAATAAATAAATAAAACATATATAGCAAAGAACCTTTTTTTAAAATATTTATTTATTTTCCCTTTTGTTAGCCTTGTTGCAGAGGACCTTTTTAAAGGACAGAACCTGGTGTTATTTTTCTACTATTTCCTTTAAGAACCACCACCAGCAGATACTTATTAGCTAAGTGGACACATAATTTTCACCAAAGTAAATCTGAGGCACAGCTCACAGAAGAAGGAGTAAATACTTAGGCAATGATGAGAGTAATGAGGAAAGTCACAGCTGAAATGAATAGTCATGCCCGGTCTAAGAAAACTCTGTAGAAAGGAGGAGGCTGGAGTGAGAGGAATATTGAACCAGTGGAACTGGCTGATGGTTGAGACCAGCACAGAACTCTACTAGACATGGAACATTGAAGCCATGCTTTTGTGAGTAAAAAATAGTGTTCACACACACACACACACACACACACACACACACACACACACACACACGGAGTGAGGGGGAAAGAGAGAGAGAGAGAAAGAGAGGGAAAGAGAGTTGATGGGAGAAGGGTTGGAAGGAAGAAGACAGGTGATACGGATAGGAAGATGGTATAACAGAAGAAAAGGGGGGAGAAGATAGGAGTGACACCCTCAGTGAGATTCCCTGAAGGGGCCAGATACATAGAGAAATAAAGGAATAGAAACTGGGGCCGGGTGGTGGTGCATCTGGCTGGGCAAGCATGTCACAATGTGCAAGGATCTGGGTTCAAGCCCCCAGTCCCCACCTGCAGGGGAAAGCAAGTGGGGAATCAGTGTTGCAGGTGCCTCTCTCTCTCTCTCTCTCTCTCTCTCTCTCTCTCCATCACCCCTTTCACTCTCAATTTCTGCTTGTCTCTATCCAATTAATAAAGACAAAATTTTTTTAAAAAAAGAAACAGACAGATTTACTTTGCCTAAAGTTCAGCATAACTCATTACACACACACACACACACACACACACACACACACACACACACACACACACAGATTTTGATGGTCTATTTCCTTTGAACTGTCTATTGGAGAACATGACATGTGGCCTACATGATGCCTATTTGACACTAATCAATCAGTCTGACACCTCTTCCCCTTCCTCCCCAACCTCACCAATCCTTTTTTTAATTGTGAAAACACAGGTCTGACCAATGTTTATGAATTAGTAGAATTCCTCCCATGGCTTAAAATGGCTCCCTGACAGGGATTTATTTATGAAATCATCACTGATCCAGTGGGGGGCGGGGACCCTGCAGGCCAAGCCCTGCAGACTGTGCCTTCAATAGGGAGATTAGGGAAAAATCTTGGTCAAGGGGCAGCAGAGGGCACTCCAGGCCACATCAGGTTAAGTTGTGGTCACTTTATCTTTTGTTGTTGACGCAAAGTCCCGAGGCCATGGCCCAGGGTTTTCCTGTAGAAATGTGTTTACAAGCAGGTCAAGGACTTGTAGACAGATAACCATTAGCAAAACAACTTTTCTATTGACATCAGAGCAAAGAAAGGTGTGTTTGCAGATGAATTATCACTTGTTTCCTAGAGAGGGGGAAAAACTCAATCCAGTCACTAAATGCCAGCCTTCTTACCCCAGCAGAGTCCTCTGAGGACTCTTGTCTGCAATTGCACACACACTTTACCAACTGCATATCTATCTAGAGTCACATTCTTAACATCTCCAGTCACATCTACAATCATCCATGTGAGTCTTCTTAAGATAAGACTTGATTTTATGCCAGAGTTAGGGGAAAATCAATCAATCAATAAATGCTGAATATGCAAGAAAGTATTTCACTCTCTTGAGCAAGTTTTGAGAGTGCTTGAGAGCTGAGGAAAGTGAATTCTCAACACATAGAACAAAACAAACAACAAAGAAAGAAAGAAAAAAAAAAAAAAACAGAAAACTGAAATTCCGCTGAAATTTCCTGATACGGTTTTTTTTTTTTTCCATGCTGAAGGTATTCTTTATGTTGAAAGCCTAAAACTCAGAAAGGACAGAAGACAGAAGTCAGGAATGGTCCAAGCAGGCACTTTGAGGCAGGACTTGGGGACAGGCAAACACAAGGCATCCACAGACCTAAAGACTTCAGATCAGGTTGTCAGCTAGAACGGGAAAGCAAAGCTTCGCCAGTGACAGTATTCAGAGCTTTGAGAAGTGCAGCCTAGCGCAACTCAGTCGTGGAGGCTGACGGGAGCCAGCTAGATGGAAGCCTCCTTGACTGTTGTCTCCTTTCATGCTCAAGAAAGGGAAACTCACATTTTCACTCCAGGTACAAAACTTGCCACTTGGGAATCTGCACATGGGTAAATGGGAGTTGTCTCATTAGAAGGATACTTCTCAAGCAGAGGGTAGATAGCATAATGGTTATGCAAAGAGATTCTCATGCCTGAGGCTCCAAAGTCCCAGGTTCAATTCCCTGCACCACCATAAACCAGAGCTGACCAGTGCTCTGGTAAAAAAAAAAAAAAAAAAAAAAAAAAAAACTTCTCAATTAGTTTTCTTTTCATCTCTCTCTCTTTGAGCCCTCAGCCCTCTCGGGCACACCCACCCAGTCACAGAGCTCCCCCTCCACCCCCCCCACACACACACTTGTGAAGGGTCAGCAAAGGTTCCTGCTGATTTCTTTCCATGGAAGTTCTGACAATGTGGCATGTGCAGGCTTCACAATGACATGCCATTCAAAATCCCTCCCTTCAGATTGTCCCTCCCTTAAACAGAGACAGCCAACATGAACGAAATATCCCCCACCCCATCCCACTACCCCCACCCCACCCCCTAGTATGTCTGACTTGCTTTTATTAACCCAGATACAGAGTGCCACTCAGAAAGGCTCCGGACAGTAGAATTCTTTCTTCTCTTAACTAGAAATTCATTTGACCCTCAAGAATGGTATTAAAGCACCATCGCTTTCTATATTTCTTATTTATTTTATGTCCCCGCTGCTCCGTGGAGCACACTTATAAAAACATTGTCATGTGCTGTGAAGTCTTCATATTAAAAGGACTTTTAAATGGTTTCATCTGAGCTTGCTTCTGTCACTCAAATTGGAGAACTTTATGCTAGTTCCTTTCCAAGCTGTTAAAGATTAGCTTGATGTAGATAAGGCTATTCCCCAAACTCATTATCTGTCTTTCAAATGCACCTTAAGGACTCCTTAATAAAGTCAAGGTTACGGGAAGAGTATTTTACTGAAAATCAGTGAATGACTATTAATAAGTCTGCTTTGCAGACAAGTTATTTGGTCTCTGTCTCTCATCTTTGCAAGGAATGACCCTCTGCTTTATTAGATTTCTAAACAATAGGTTGTTTCTTACTTAGTTCTACAACACTAGTCAGTGACACACCGGTGAGATGAAGCTCCAAAATGCTTTGCCTGTTTTTAAGTAGACGTAGTCCCTACACCATGTTGTATGCTACGAAAATAAATTTGGCCCCTACAGCATCCTCAATTTAAAACCCCATGTCAACTACCACATACCTCCCAACTAGTGATAGTATATAAAGTATGCACCAAGAGAGATTCCTTTTCTAAGTCAAAGCATGAATGGATTCCTTTGGATCATTACGTCTTTATTCATCATTAAAAAAATAAAATAAAATAAAATCCAGACCATACAGTTAATATAACCGATGTTTCTCTAGCCCATATAGATCTAAGGGCACTTAAAGTTGCAAACCCACTCTTTCCACTGCCATTCTAACCTCTAAGTAACTGGACTTCTTTCTACCCTGATACTAATGCTTCCTCTTTAGATGTCCATTGGCATGGCCCCTTCCCTGACACCGGTGGCAAATAGCCCACGTGGCTGAGGTGAAAAACCACCTCTTTTGAGTGTGAACACAAGGCCCCAAGCTCCTCCACACTGTCCAACTTTCTTTTCCAGAATCAAGCCTTTTGGGATATCTGGCACGGTACGTACGTAGTTTAGTTCATCATGAGCCATCAGTGAGGGTCACTCATCATGAGCCATCAGTGAGGGTCACTCGGAGGCAAAGATATATATTTTTTTATGCAATTTGAGTTTGACTGCATACAAACAAACAATAACAACAAAATATTATAGCTTGTTGGAGGCCCAATGGTAGACAGCAGGAGCTGTAGCATGAGAATCCAATCTCAGTTTCCAGCATCCCCTATGTCAAAGTAATGCTCTGATTTCTTCTCTCTCTCTCATGTAAATACATACATCTTTTAAAAAATGTTTTACTTATTTTATTTTAGTGAGAGAGAGGAAGATACACACACACACACACACACACACACACACACACACACCAAAATACTGCTCAGCTCTGGTTTATGGTGGTGCTGGGGATTGAACCTGGGACCTCAGAGCCTTAGGCATATAAATCTTTTATAGAACTGTTCTGCTGCTTCTCCCACCCTATAAATTAAAAAAAAAAAAAAAAAAAAAAAACCTGGAAGCCAATCTTTGGATGCTGATCATCAAAGAAATGCTTTTGTCTGTTGGTCTTTCCTGAGAAGGAAAGTCAGACTTAAAATATTTGGGGTTGGGGGGAGTGGCCCTCAAATGGGGATCTTGTAAGTACTGACTTTCTAGGAGAGATTTTTTCCCCCCTCACCTCCTTGATGTAAGTCATATTAAAACACAGTGTAAGTGAATCATCTATATTTATTGATAATGTTGGCCCAAGGCAAAAATCACAATCTGCAGACATATAATCAGAGTAATAGTGGTGTAGGAGGAAGGGAGATAATGGAGCCCTTGGAGACTGCACCGTCGTGACTCCCAGGAATTATATCAGACACATAATAATAAAACTGCACCTACATGCCATGAATGTGAGTAAGTGGAATCCTTGTTCTCTGGACCACACCTTCTCAGCAGAGGGGCTCCCCTGTTCTTTAGTGCTGGTTTGCCTGGGGTCCACACCCAGACCTGAGTCCAGAACCATGAGTGGTTTTCCTGAAATGAAACGAAGATTTAGACAAAGCCTAATTCTCCTCCTCCTTAATCTTTTTAATGTGTGTGTGTGTGTGTGTGTGTGTTATTGCATAGACATACAGTAAAATTGAGAGAAGAGGGGGAGATAGAGGAGGAAAGAGACAGAGAGACACCTGCAGACTTGCTTCACAGTTTGTGAAACATCCTCCCCCCGCAGATGGGGACCAGGGGCTTGAACCTAGCACCTTGTACACAGTAATGTATGTGCTTGACCAGGTGTACCACTGCCTGGCCCCCTTTTTAATCTCTCTATTTATTTTGTATAGAGTCAGTGAGAAATTGAGAAAGAAACTGAGAGAGGGAGAGAGAGACAAACGACTGCTTCACCGAGTGTAAAACTTTCCCCCTCCAAGTGGGGAGGGGGTGCTTGAACCCAGGGACTTCAGCATTGTAACATGTGCTCTCTACCAGGTGTGCCACTGACCAGCTCCCAGTCTCCTCATTTTTCTCCAGATGTCCAGGGGGTGTTTGGGCTCTTGGAGTTCTCCCAGAGGAGGCCAGCCTTGCCTTCTGTCTGTCTCTCTTCTCTCCCCTTTTTCACCCCTGGAATGATTCATGGCTGATGGTGGAAGAGAGAGACCCAGGAGGCCGATGGGGATGGCAGCCGGGCAGTGGTGTCACTGCCCCTGCAGCTGGGGGACTGGTAGAGGGGATGCAAGGGTCAGGGCAGCTACTCCAGCTACTCCAGATGGCCACCATGTGGCTCATCCTGGCGATTTTCTGATTGAGAAATTAATAACTCAAGGAGAAAAAAATAAAACTAGTTTAAAGGACAGAGGGTGCAAATGAACCTGTAACGGCGAGCCTTTAAAATATTTTTATGTCCTGTAAAAGAGAACCATAAAAGCAGCGCATGAAATAAAGAAAATATCAATGACATTTTACACATTTTAAAATTAGTCATAATGAGGACTGTATATTTTCACTTCCCTCTGCCATCCATTGCTTGCGATGAATTTTCACTATCTCCCTCTGGCTCCCGTTTTCACTGAGACTCCTGGAGATGTTTCCTTTTCAGCTTTGTACCCAATGAAATTAAAAATAAAATTTTTAAAAAAGCTTCAGCCGTGAGTCACCTCTATGCTCAATGCCATCCTTGGTTTAGGACTCAGGTTAACCGGCTTCTAATTCGAGAATTCCAGTCAGAGGACAGAGACCAAACCCCCCTCCCTCCCCACCGCCAGGCTTCAGAGCTGGCTCAGGAGGAAGGTAACTCTGGTGGCCAAAACTACATGCATTAGCTTGAAACTTGGATAAAAACAAGCAGCCACCATTTGCGAGCCGTTTTAGTGTTCAATATGCACGTAATAAATAACAGTAAAAGTATAAAAGTGATCAAAGTAGCAGATGAAATTAATGAAAAAAAAAAGTGTGTAGGGGATGCCCATACCACCAGTAGCCAGAGCTGAGCTAAATGGTGCACTGGTTAAGGAAATAAATAAGTAAATAAATAAATAAATGGCATTTTCGGAGGCCAGGTGGTGGCGCACCTGGTTGAGTGCACACGTTACAGTGCCCAAGGACCCAGGTTCGAGCTCTGCCCCCTGTCCCTACTTGCAGGGGGGAAAGCTTCACCGAGTGGTGAAGCAGGTGTCTCTGTCTCTTTTTAAAAAGTCATTTCAGCCTGACTTCCCCAGACAGACGACCTCATCAATATGTTCTGGAAACCGCCCCCCCCCCACACACACACACACACTGGGGCCCTGCCCACTAGGGAAATATAAAAACAGGCTGGGGGTATGGATCCACCTGTCAATGTCTATGTCCAGCAGAGAACCAATCACAGAAGCCAGACCTCCCACCTTCTGCACCCCATAAAGAACTTTGGTCCAGACTGCCAGAGGGATAAAGAATAGGGAGACTTTCAATGGAGGGGATGGGACATGCAACTCTGGTGGGAGGAACTGTATCCCTCTTATCCTACAATCTTGTTGATCACTATTAAATCATAAATAAAATAAAATAAAGGCATTTTATGTAACTTACCAGCTATTTAACTATCCATGACTCAGGTTTCTGTAAAACTGACCATGTCTAACTTTTTTTTTTTAATTTTTATTTATTTATTTGTTTTTACCACAGCACTATTCAGCTCTGGCTTATGGTGGTGTGGGGGGTTGAACCTGGGACTTTGGAGCCTCAGGCATGAGAGTCTGTTTTGCATAACCATTATGCTATCTACTACTGTCCACCCATGTCTAACTTCTTTTTTAAAAAAAATATTTATTTATTTATGTATTCCCTTTTGTTGCCCTTGTTCTTTTATTGTAGTTATTCTTGTTATCATCATTGTTGGATAGGACAGAGAGAAATGGAGAGAGGAGGGGAGACAGAAAGGGGGAGAGAAAGACAGACACCTGCAGACCTGTTTCACCACTTGTGAAGCGACTCCCCTGCAGGTGGGGAGCCGGGGGCTAAGAACCAGGATCTTTATGCCGGTCCCTGCACTTTGCGTCACCTGGGCTTAACCTGCTGTGCAACAGCCCGTCCTCCCCATGTCTAACTTCTCAAGTCTACTGGTTAAGGTAGGGAGCTATTCCAGTGTGTCAGAGCACAGTATTTGCATTCCTGAAGTCCTAGAGGCCTCGATTTCAGTCCTAGGCATGACCATAAACTAGAGCTGAGTGTTTGTTTACTCAACCTCTGTCTCTCTCTCTCTACAGATAATTTATTTTTTAAAGTCTATTGGTCTCCAAGTCAAGAGGTGGAGGAAAAGAGTGAAGTTGGCCAAAAGATACATATTTCTCATTATAAATAAGCCCTAGTAAAGTCACATCAATAACTAATGAATACAGCCAATAATACTTCACTGCACATTCAAAAGCTTCGAAGAGAGTAGAAATTAAAAGTTGTCAGTTTGGGTCCGGGTGGTGGTGCACCTGGTTGAACATACATGTCACAGAGCACAGAGTCAGGCTGGAGCCCCGGGTTCCCACCGGCAGGCGGAAAGCTTTGTGAGTGGTGAAGCAGGGCTGCAGCCGTCTCTCTGTCTCTCTCCCTCTCTGTCAACCCCCTTCCCTCTCAATTGCTGGCTCCTTCTATCCAATAAATAAATAGAGATAATACAAAAAACAAACTTCAAAAGAAAGTTCTCAGGCCAAAAAAAGCTTGCAACTCTTATGTGATAATGGATTAGACTTGTGGAGGAGATGTCAAAATACATAACACATAGGAAGTGATTGTGTGGTGTACCTTAAATATAAGCAATGTTGTATGTCAGCTGTAACACCTCCATAAAAGTATACATCAACAGTTTATCTCTTTTTAAAGAAACAAATAATTATCTTTACTTGTTTATTGGGTAGAAACAGCCAGAAATTGAGAGGGAAGTGATATATATATATATGTAGAGAGAGAGAGAGAGAGAGAAATACTTGCAGCCCTGCTTCACCACTCACAAAACTATCCCCTGCAGGTGAGGACCCAGGACTCCAGCCTGGCTCTTCGTGCACTGTGACATACATGTCTGTTCAACCTCCATCTGTCTGTCTCTATCCATTTACCTACCTACCTATTTCTGTATCTGACATTCATCCTAGTGGCTATGTATGTTACAAATGTTTGGTCAAAATTCTTGATGTTGCTTATAAGATTGCTTATGAATGTCCCCTTTCCTGGATCTTACATGTGGCAATTGAAGTTTATCGAGTCATAAAGTAACTTCAAGATAAAATCACAATTTATAGTTAATGTTTTGTGTGTCTGCATTAAGAAAGTGTTTTTATCCTGACATTGTGAAATTTTCCTCCTGTATTTTCTTTTTAAAATATGTATATTTGCAGGGGCAGCTGGTGGAACAGCTGGTTGAGAGCACATGTTACAATGTGCAAGGATCCTGGTTCGAGCCCCCAATCCCCACCTGCAGGGGGAAAGCTTTGCAACTGGTGAAGCAGTGCTGCAGATTTCTCTGTCTCTCTCCTTCTCTATCTCCCCCATTCACCTCAATTTCTGGCTGTCTCTATCCAATAAAAAGAAATAAAGACAATATATATATTTATTTATTATTAGATAGAGACAAAGAAAAATTAGAAGGGGAGGGAGAGCTAGAGAGGAAAAGAGACAGAGATAGACATGCAGCCCTGCTTCTCTATTCACCAAACTTTCCCCCTGGAGGTGGGAACCAGGGGCTCAAACCTGGGTCATTGCATACTGTATAGTGTGTGTATAGCCAGGAGCGCCACCGCCTAGTTCCTCCTCCTATATTTTCTTCTAGAAGATTTATGGACTGAATGTTGCACCCAGGGATGAGATTAATTCTCCTATGGTTTAAGAGAGGGATTATAATGAGCTATTTTTCTCTATAGATGTCTAGTTACCCTAAAAATAATTGTTAAAAATATCTGTCTGGGAGCTGGGGAGGTAGGTAGCTCACCTATAGGCAACATGCTTGACAAGTGTGAGGCCCTGCCTTCAGTTATAGTCTGATAGATAACACTTAACGGCAGCAAGGACAAAGACAAATGGAGCTCTGTGGAGAGAGGGAGAGGGCACAGTACCGCCTCTTTCTCGCGCGCGCACACACGCTCATAAAAAAATAAAAATGATAACTGGAAAATAGGACGGGGAGGTGCCTCAGTGGGTCAGCACATGAGTAAGAGCCAGAATTCAATCTCTAGCTAGTACCACATAAAAAAAAGGGGGGGGGGGTGGCGAGCAAAGACAGTTCATATTGTTATTATTCTTTATAACCTTGGTCCTTTCAACATTAGGACATTTTGGATGTGATTTGATGGAAATCTACTTACTGTAAATATGTATAGTAATCACAGCATGCCAATTTCTGTAATTTTATGTTCAAAGGATACAGTTGCCTACATTTTAAGTATATATTTTCAATATATACTTGGGATCTTGTTCCTTTTAACCTAGTCAGAATGCATGAAAACATATGGCTTTCAGTTGTTTTGGGTTAATTCGTCGTTCCAGTAATTATTCATCTGTTTAGTTCTTCCATCTTTGCATTGATCTTCAGTGTCTTTCTGAAGGATACATTGTGCATTTTTTTTGTCTGCTATTTTTATGATGTGGCATCATTTGCCTGGATGTGAGGGTGATCTGGCTGCGACATCTGTCACCCCATTGATCGCCAGGGTTGACTGGCTGGCTAGGCCGGTGTCCCCTTCCTCCCTCACAGCTCGCTCAATGTGCGTCCCTCCCGAAGAGGACGGCCTTCCTGGAATAGAGACGGACCAGTCTTTGGTCCAGGGTATAGGAGTAGCTGCGCTCTCCTGCTAGAACCTCCAAACAAGCTCTCAAGGTATCATTTGCCTGTACTTTATGCTATTTGATGATGTTTACTCAAGCAATTACACTAAGTAATTATGGCTACATAATAATATGCTATTTTGCAAACAATATAAGAATATTACAAAAATATAATTTATTTGCCTTTTATCCCTTGTTCTTTTACTTTCATATATATATATATATTTTTTTTTTAAATCTTTATTTATTTATTGGATAGAGACAGCCAGAAATTGAGAGGGATGGGGGTGAAAGAGAAGGTGAGAGACACCTGCATCCCTGCTTCACCACTCAAGAAGCTTTCCCCATGCAGGTGGGGACCGGGGGCTTGAACCCAGGTCCTTGAGCATTACAATATGCACATTCAACCAGGTGCACCACTGCCTGGTCCCATTTTCTTATGCTTTTGATCTGCATGTTATAGGTCTCCAAATACATTATTAGTTTTTATTTGAACAGATATTAGTTCCTTAACATATCTATCTATGAAATCAAGGTACTATACAAGTAGGCCTTTTATGTTTACCAAGGTACTTGTTTCAAGTATTTTTTCCAATCTTTCCTCAGGAAGAGCCTGAATTCCATCTGCTACTATGATTTTCCTTTGGCTACAAGAACTTATTTTAAGCATACATTATAGTGTTGAATTTTATGTTCCAATCGCTTGAGATTTAATTTCAACTGGAACAAAATCAGATCCTCTTGGGGTAATATATATATATATTAAAAGGTGTGGGCAGTTGCTGTCCCTATTCACTTCTCATAGGAAAACTCAGAAATAAAATTCTCCATTTCACCACCACTCAGAACAGTCGTGATTAGCCCTGGATAGTTCAGACACCGGAATAAATGCCAACCAGTTAGGTGTGTAGGCAACCTTTGCTATGAGCTAGAACCTCATCTCTGGTGGCAAATACCTCTGTGTCTGGGTCTCCCCTGGGCAGAATAAACATCCAAATGCGTCCGAGTATTTCTGACAAGTTGTTGGGAAGCTGGAGGATGAGAAATAACTAACCCGGAAAGAGAAAATCCTGGGTCCAGAGATTCCCAGTGAAAGTGCTGGTTTCTTGCGTCCTTCCAAAAGGAACAGCAGTGATTCTGCCGTGGGTTTTGATTTCGTAAGTACGTCTAGGGCCAGATCTAAGGGTAATCTTAAGACATGTGAGAAAGATGATTGTTCAGACTGTTAAAGTCAATGTGACATTTTTATTTATGTGCTCACAAAACTAGAGATTTTTTGAATTATGTAAAGATGATGGCAGAAACCCTGGGTGGGAAATGGTACAGGTAAAAACTTCTGAATTCTACACAATGTTTGATATAAACTGACTGACTCGGGGACCAGGTGGTGGTGCACCTGGTTGAGTGCACATGTTACAATGCTCAAGGACCGGGGTTCAAGCCCCTGGTCCCCATCTGCAGGGGGAAAGCTTCCCAAGTGGTGGAGCTGTGCTGCAGGTGTCTCTGTCTCTCTCCCTCTCTAACTCCCTCTTCCTCTTAATTTCTAGCTATCTCTATCAAATAAATAAGATATTTTTTACAAAAATAAAATAAAATAAAATAAATTGACTGAATCAAAGAAAATTAGAGGAGAAAGATTAACAATCAGTATATGCTAAAAAAAAAAAAAAAAAGGGGGTCGGGCGGTAGCGCAGCCGCCAGTTAAGTGCACATGGCACAAAGCACAAGGACCTGCATAAGGATCCCGGTTCTAGCCCCCGGCTCCCCACTTGCAGGGGGTTGCTTCACAGGTGGTGAAGCAGGTCTGCAGGTGTCTTTCTTTCTCTCTCTCTGTCTTCCCCTCCTCTCTCCATTTCTCTCTGTCCTATCCAACAACAACAACAACAATGACAAAAAATGACAGTAACAACAAGGGCGACAAAATGGGAAAGATGGCCTTACAGGAGCAGTGGATTTGTAGTGCAGGCACTGAGCGCCAGCGATAACCTTGGAGGCAAGAAAAAAAAAAAAGCAAGCTGAGGTGTGAGGTTGGGGAGAGGCAGTAGCGCACCCAGTTAAGTGAACACGTTACTATGCGCAAGGACTGGGGTTCGAGCTCCTGCTCCCTGCCTGCAGGGGTTGACGTTTCACTAGTGTTGGAGGTGTCTCTCTTTCTCTCTCCTTATCTGTCTCCTCCATTCTCAATTTCTCTCTATCCTCTCCAACAACAGAATAAAATTTTTAGAAGAGAATGACTCCATTTTTAAAATATATGTCTTCAATAGCACAGTCTAGGACATGTCATAGTGGTTAGACTGCTGCATTTGCAAGCATGTGATCCCAAGTTCAGTACCTGGAATCACCTCTGTTAAAAATGATGCTCTAGTTCCCCTCTTTGCGCTCTCTCTCATTAATAAGTATGCCTTATAAAATTGAAAAATCAGCGAGTGTATAAAATAAAGGTCCTTCACACCGAAAAGGCAACATATCAAAAGTATCTACAAAGACCTGGAAGTAGAAATGCAAAGGAGTGTAACAGCGTGACATGCTAGTCCTGTATAAACATGACAGAATGTTGTAGTAGTGTTGGCAGTTGTGAAGTTTCCTCCAGAGACATGTAAGAAGTTTTAAAAAGTTTATGGGAATCTGTCGTTCCGTTTAAATAGCTAGGAAAAGATAAGATTCCATGGAAAATAAATCTTAGACTATGGTGTTAAAAATGAAACTACAAATTAATGAACCTATTTTTTAAGAAAAACATACATAATGAACACTCATGCATATGTTACATATTCACCTCCTTTTGGCATATATATGTATATTTATATATGACTAGAGGAAAATATGTGTATGGTCCTCATCAATTTGGTAGTCAAATTTCTGGGACACTGATGAATCAAAAGCTGTGATTATATTGAGAGTTAATGAAAAAAATAAGCGGTTTTCTGGAAAACAATAAAAATTCCTGATTATCCATCAAAATTATAAATTACTTTTTCCCTTCTAACTTTGCCTAGAGATACCACATGTCGAAAATAGCATCCCATAATCAGAAAGGTAAAGAATATGATATAGAAAGCAGTAGCACACCCAGTTAAGCGCACATAGTATGAAGTTCAAAGATTCGCGTTCAAGCCCCAGCTCCCCATCTGCAGGGGGTTGCTTCACAAGTGGTGAAACAGGTCTGCAGGGGGCTTCCTCTCTCCCTCTTTATCTCCCCTTCCCCTCTCAGTTTCTCTGTCCTATCCAATACAATGGACAAAAATATCCCTCCAGGAGTAGAGAATTCATAATGCCAACACTGAGTCCCAGCAGTAACCTTAGAGGCAGAAATAAACACCCCTGCTCTCCCAAAAAAGAATATGATATAAGAACACTTGCATAATAATACCCTTTGCCATGTGTGTGACCCATGTTCAAGTCTGGCCTCCACGGTGTTACCGTTTCCTTCATGTTGGCTTTCTCTGCCTCTGTTACTATATTAAAGACAAACAAAAGTGACATATATGTAAACATGTAGATATTTGGTGGGGTCAGGAGCTGAGATCTAGAAATTGTTTGGGGGGGTGTTTGAGCTGGCAATAATTGTGTGTGTGTGTGTGTGTGTGTGTTTTCCCTTGTATCAATCAGAAGACATAACATCTTCTAACATCATTTGGAGGCAATCGGCAGAGATAAATTTGTGTCCTGTAGCCCTGAAAAAAATCCTATTTACCTGGTTTCAAGAACAAAAGTGTAATGTAATAATTTGAGAGTCAATGTAATCACCCACATAGGTACGCCCCATAGAATAGTACACTTAAGGCTTAGAAACATTATTTAACCTGATGTTGGCACAAATAAAGTTTGATATATGAGTATGCCAAGTCCCATTGAGACTGCCATTTTAAGAAATAGAAATAAGAACTGCCCCCCCAAAGGAAATGAGACATCTCTTTCTCTGAAGCAAAATTGAATTTGCAGCCTTTTTACAGTTTTGAATTTCACATGAAGATGACCTTAAAAACAGTGACCATTAAAACAGTTGTTAGAAAAGTGTATTATTTACACAGCATGCACTTTTGAAATAGAGGTTATGGGAGACATAACCACACGGCACAGCGTAACCTGCTTTGAAAGGTGTGGGCCGCGTAGTGGGGGAAAAAAATGTCCTTACATCACACTTGTCAAGAAACAGAAGTTTTATTACCAAGGAATTTCACTTTTGCTGCTCATTCTTCCACTAGCCCAGGGACTGAGAGGATTTGTTGATCTAATATAGATAGTGATGTCTTGGGTTTGTTCAGATTTATACGGACAGCATCTGGGGATCAGGAATTACATTTAAAATGTAATAAAATGTCCCTGTGCGCTTTAACTTACAAATACTATACTTAAAAAAAGTAAACATCACATCATCTCAGGTATCTTTCAAGAAAATGTTGACAGAGCTCAAGGAGATATCTTTGAATCATTTCTAAGTAAACTTAATAAACTCACATTTTCATCTTTTATTGCCACATAATACACTATCATACCTGGGAGAAGCAAAGGGACCAAAGCATATGGTTCCGTTTTCTCCAAAACACAATTTTTTTCTTTATTTTTTTAAAAAAGTTTTTTTTTCAAACACTATCAGAACAGCCCATTCAAATGAAAAAAAAAAAGGGGAGTCAGGCGGTAGCACAGCAGGCTAAGCACATGTGGCACAAATGAAAAAAAAAAAAAAGGACAAACATTTACAAAGGACAATCTATTACTAAAAGGCTACAATAAAATACCAGTAATCATACAGGAAAGAACATAAACTCTCACATTATTTTCAGATTATATTCCTGGAGGCCTCATATCATGGTCAGAGTTACTATTAGACTTTGCTGTTCCAGTCAAGGACACTTTCAATTTAAATCTTTGGGTTTTTTTTCCTTCCCCACAAACCTTCGGATGAAACAACTTCCTCTCAAAAACTCTTTTCAGCAACTGGGGAGGTAGCTCAGTTGATAAAGCACAGGACTGCATGCCTGAGGCTCATGGTTTGATCCTAGAGGCTTCTCTCTCAAATGTACCTTTCTTTCTAGCTCACATGAAATAAATAAAATAAATCTTTAAGTTTTTGAGTCTAAGACCAGACCGCTTAAAAGTCACCACACTCCAGGTAGGAAGCAGTATCAGGGGCTAAAAGGAAATTGTAATTCTGTAAGTTTCCAGAACTGGAAATAGATTTTTTTTTCAAATAGGACTATTAGATTCTAACAACTTTAGTGAACTTTACTGTGAGAAATACTTTCATCTTGGGCTTTTAATATAAATGACTTTAGGACAGAGTGGCCAGATACAAGACAAACAAGAACTAAAAGACTTTCTCCGTGATATTTTGAAGATTTATTTCAAGTCTTCTTTTTTTCATATAAGGCCACATTAATAGAATATGGCTTACTGGCTGCAAACTGTTTATAGTATAGAAAGTCACTTTCTGTTATCAGGCCACTAAACATCATCCTCAAATTCCAGTTAATTCTACTAACTGAATTAAGGGAAACAAAGCCTGGATATAAATTTCATATTTATCTAATACAAGCTTTACAATTAAATCCTTATATTGTAATTTATTTGTTCCATCTTAAGTTCTCAGATATTTAAAAAAAGGTATTTGATAAAGTTTCTGTATAAGTACCGCACGCTAACCGATTGCACCACTGGAGCTCCTTGATAAAGTTTCTGTATCTTGTTTTCTTTTCTTTTCTTTTTTTTTGCCTCTAGGTTATCGCTGGGACTCAGTGCCTGCACTGGCAAACGCTAGAAGAAGAAGTGCCTGCACTATGATTCCACTGTTCCTGGAAGCTATTTCTCCCCTTTTGTTGCCCTTGTTGTTTATCGTTGTTATCATTGTTGGTATTGCTGTCATTGTTGTTGGATAGGACAGAGAGAAATGGAGAGAGGAGGGAAAGACAGAGAGGGGGGAGACAAAGATAGACACCTGCAGACCTGCTTCACCACCTGTGAAACGATGCCCCCTGCAGGTAGGGAGCCGGGGACTCGAACTGGGATCCTTGTGCTTTGCCTGACCACTGTGCTACTGCCTGGCCCTCTACATCTTGTTTACTTTCTTTTAGTAGGAATGAAAACAGCCACGTTTTTCTGTGTCAATTTTTAAAATATTTAATAATGTAATAACACAAAAAAGGTAAGAAAGTTTATTCTGCTGTCCCTGGCAGGGATGAAGGGGTGGGAGGAATGAATGTTGTATATAGATGTGTATTTAGAGAGAGGCAAAGCAAAAACAAAGGAGGATAACCAGAGAACTAGCTCAACTAGCAAAGCACCTGACTTGCACACTTGAGATTCTTGGTTCAATCATGGTAGGTACCAGAGTGATGCTCTCTGACTTGTCCTGTTAAATATATGCGATTTAATAATGATTAACAAGATTGTAAGATAACAGTGGTATAATTCCAGAGTTCCATGTGCCATCCCCTCCACTGAAAACTTCCCTATTCTCTATCCCTCTGGGAGTATGGGCCAAAATTCTCTATGGAGCTCAAGAGGAGGGAGGTCTGACTTCTGTAATTGCTTCTCCACTAAACACAGTTGTTGGCAAGTAGATCCATGCCCCCAGCCTGTTTCTATCTTGCCCTAGTGAGGTAAGGTTTGGGGAGGTGAGACTTCGGGACACATTGCTGAGGTTGTCTGCCCAGGGAAGTTAGGAAACTTGGTGGATGAAAGGTGGCAAGATATAAAGCAGGACAGATGGTTTAGTAAACAAGAACCAAAGGTAGGAATCGAGCAGATAAAATTAGGAGACTACATGGGAAGAAGCTAGGAAGTCTGTTTTTAGGTTTGTTCCAAGGGGCCCATGACTTCAGTAATTTTTGCCGGAGCCTGACAGCTAACACGGAGTCGGGCTGAAAGTATTGTCTGGGGAGATGGTGTCAGAGTTGAGACTAGGAATAGGAAGCTGATCAGGGCAGAGTAGCTCCTACACATCAACCTGTCTTTCCCTGTCTTACACAGTAGCAAGTAAAAATAAATTGTTTTAGAAAAGAACAAAGGATGGAAAGAGAGAGAGATAAGTAATAGTGTATATATATATATTTATTATTATTTTTTCTTCAATGCAAAACCCATTTTGATTTCCGCATGGAACTGGGAAAGCATGCATGTGGTATTTGTCTAAATTTTGTGTGGCCCAGAGCACAGGAACATTGAAGTAGCATATTTTTCAAGCAAAACCTATCACCTTTGAACTGGGGACATTTCTTCTTATGTTTTGAACCAAACAGAGGGAATTTGGCAGCTCAGTTATTCCTCTTCAGAACTCCAGGGGAAAAAAAAAAAAATATATATATATGTATATATATATATATATATATATATATATATATATATATATATATATATATATATATATATATATCTTCTATCTCTCACTAGACCAGCAAACAGGAGTCCATCTGTTCCAAGCACTCTGATGACTCCAAAGAGGCATTCTTATTTTTTAGTCCCTTTTGAAAACTTAAAAGGACACAAATATCTTCAATATGGTTAAATATTTATTTGGAAAACCTGTCCTCTGAGGCTCATTAAGCAGGTTGTATGTTTAAGGAACAATGCTGGACCCTTTAAAATTTCTCTGACAACAGAAATCTGCTGTCTGCTCTCAAGGAACAAGAATTCCCTTGATGTTCATGGCAGTTCAGAGACCACAATGAGAAACGTTTTTGGTTTTCAATTTTGATAATTACTCAAGGTGTACGATGATAGGCAGCTGACTGGAAGTGACTTCAATGATTACAAACAAAAGAAATCACAAGTTCTGGGGCTGGCTGGTTCTGCACCTAGGTGAGCAAACAAGGATCTGGATTCAAGTCCCCAAGTCCTCACCTGCAAGGGGCATGTTTCACAAGTGGGACCACAGGCCTCTCTCTCTCTCTCTCTCTCTCTCTCTCTCTCTCTCTCTCTCTCTCTCCATATATATATATATAATCCCCTTTTCTCTCAAATTCTGTCTGTCCTATAAAACATGAGAGGGAAAAAAGGAAGGAAGGGAGAAAGGAAGGACATGACTTCCTAGATTCTATATTGAATCAAATTTGTACATAGGTTGTGTTGGAGGTTTAACTCAATCAACATATGGTAAAATATAACAGCAGATGTATCTTGACACAAAGAAATAGGAAGAAACAGAGTGACAAAAAGACACAAGTTTGAAAGCGTTCTTTTGATATATGTTTTAACTTGAATGTGTTTTGTCCGTTTTTGCCAACTACTTTGAAAGATTACTTAGTTTGATAACTTCTTCCACTTGTGCAAAAATTTGACAGATTCTGCCACTTCAGCAGTCCCTTATGTGATCATAGTACTGCAATCACGGCTGAGTGTGAATCTCCAATTTCTCTCCCAAATTCTACTACTTTGACTAGAGAAGATCACTTGCCAACATTCAACCCAATTTTCTCAAATCAGGACATAGACGTAGTTTCCACAGCTGCTTAATCAGCCTCATTTCCCTGAAACTCAGGAAACTTATAGATTCTTTTTGTGTAATTGATTAATATTGTAACTCAGACCATATCAATCTTTCCAAGATTGGTGAAGTTATTAAGTCAGAAGCTACATAACAACAGTATCCTAAGTTGAGGCTCCTAAAGTCCATTTGCTTCTGTTGAAATCTCTCTCTCTCACTCTCTTTCTCTCTACTGAAACATGGCGAAAGGGAGAAGATTTGTAGATTTGTTGCTTCTCTTTGGAATCCCATCTTTTTTATTATTCTTCTTAGAGAGGTCTGTTGCTGCTTCCACGTTCAGAAATGCTTCAGATACATTTTCTGTTTTCTTCAGCATGATCATTGTGTTGATAATGACAATGATCTTTCAGGAAAGATCAGAAAAATGATATTTGAATTTAGGAATAATACCAACAGTCAAGGAGAAGAATTTTTCCAGAGACGTGATGTAGAAGATGAGAATCTGGGTATAACTGTCTCAGAAAGATTTCAAGATAGTATTCTGGGCTATGAATTAAATAGTTTTAAAATAAATTTATTTATTTATTTATTTTTAAATTTTTCTTTAAAAAGATTTTTTTTTTTTTATATTATCTTCATTTGATAGAGACAGCCAGAATTCAAGAGGAAAGAGAGTGATAGAAAGGGAGAGAGACAGAGAGACACCTGTAGCCCTGCTTCACCACTTGTGAAGCTTTTTCCCTGCAGGTGGGAATTAGGGGCTTGAACTGAACCCAGGTCCTTTTGTACTGTAGCATGTGCGCTCAAGCAGGTGTGCCATAACTTGGCCCAAAACTAGATGATTTCTACCAATTAGGAAACACAAAATGATACGTTAAAATAATTCATATTGGTAGGTGCTTTGAAGACTTTAACATACTTTTTCTTCACTACTCTGAAGTTTCAGGTGTCCTAGGTTCCTGTTTCTTATGCTCCAGAGAGTTCTTCTAAAATGATGTGGTCTACTGTATACGCATTATACTACTAAAATCAAGAACATGACATTTGAAAAAAAAAATTGCAGAAAGTTAAGCTTAGGAAATAAAGAAAATTTCTCCCATATATATGCTTTTTCCCGGCTGGTCTGTTATACACGCAAGCTTATATTTGTCGTTGTAATCATTTTATAGACATGATTTTTGTATTCTTTGTTTCTTAACTTCCACAATAGGCATTTTTCTCAAAATGCTATGCATTTTCTTGTTTCTCTTTAGGGCAAGTTCCAGTATGTTCTGAACTGTTTTCTAGATTTGAAAATGGTCTTAGATGGGGCTCAGTTAAATATTCTCTTCCTCTACCCTTGTCTTTAACCACTGCTTTCCAGATGTTGCCTTATCCAAACAGGGATGGCTATTCCAGTGATAGCTCGGCAGGAATGTTAGACCTATACCATTTGGGTAGCACTGTATGTAATTTGCAGATACACATTTTTAAAGAGCTAGGAAAAAATTCAAGTACAGACAGATGGAAACAATGAAAATGATTAAAGGATGGGGGAAAAAATGAGATCTTTGAGGAAAGATAAAAGATGATGAGATTATTTGTTCTTCTCAAAAGAAAACCAACAAGGAGGTAGTTTGGTGAAGTTCTTAAAGAATGTGCAGAATTATCATAAGAACAAATATCCTTTTTTTTTTCCTTTCTGTTTTGTAACAGAACATGGATAAGTGGACTAAAATGGTGATTGGGGCATACATAAAGGCTCTCGTATGTTCTGCCTCTGGGACAAAAAAACAAGAAACAGCCATAAGGGAAACATAGGAAGGATATGAAATACTCAGGTCGTCAGCCACCCTACTGAAGAGAGATGAATGCCACCATATGTTGGTGATAATTATTTCCACTCTACCTTTCTTCAGAACACTGCGTTCGTTTCCCCAAGTGGCTAATGTCTTCTCTCTGTCACTGCAGCTCCTGATGATTGCATCACTGTCACAGGCAGAGTTGTCAGGAGGCATCTGCCTCTCAGTGGATAGCAAGCTGGTCCTCCAAAACAGATCTAGCCTTCAGTTCCTCCTTCCTCCCCCTGGATGGTTGACTTCCTTTGAATGCTATGATCTCAAGCAGCAAAGAATTGTCGCTTTATGGACGGTGAAGCAGGTCTGCAGGTGTCTCTCTCTCCCCCCCTCTCTGTCTTCCCCTCCTCTCTCCATTTCTCTCTGTCTTATCCAACAATGAACGACATCAACAACAACAGTGATAACCACAACAGGGCTACAGCAACAGGGGCAACAAAAGGGGAAGAAAAAAAAAGATGGCCTCCCGGAGCAATGGATTCATGGTGCGGCAGTGAGCCCCAGCAATAACCCTGGAGGCAAAAACAAAAAAAAAAAAAAAAAAGAAGAATTCTACCTAATATTATTCTACTACCTCCTCCATTTTGGTTCTGCTTCATCCAATCTGGTTAGATCTTGTAGCAAGCTAATGGAAATTTTGGAGGTCTTAAGATTGGAAAATAATATGTAAATTTTAAATTAAATAGGTAAGTTTCAGCATGGTAGAATTTATCTTCAGTGTATTCCTATGGAAAAAAAAATACCGTCTTGGAACCATTTCATATCTACTTTATTTTTCATCCCAATTTTTAGTTTCATATGTGTGTCCTCAGATCCTTTGGCTATAGTCTTTTGGACAGAGCTCTTTGACTTCTTATCATTACTGGGTAAAGAAAAGAAAAAGAAAGAAAGAAAGAGAGAAAGGAAGAAAGAAAGAAAGAAAGGAAGAAGGAAAGAAAGAAAGAAAGAAAGAAAGAAAGAAAGAAAGAAAGAAAGGATGAAAGACAAGTTTCACATATACATGACAGTGCCTCAAATTCTGGAAAACAGTAAGAATCCCACCACTATAAAAAGGCTCTGTTTCCTAGCTACTTAGCGTATAGGATTTGAGCTCAGACTTAATGGAAACAGATTCTGATGCAGCACTAGATAGCTTGCGGGTCTTTGGAACGTTAATTCTGTGACTCAAGTTTCTTGAGCTGTAAAGTTAAACAGAACAAACTACTTTTATATGACTAAGGATTTTAGTTGATAAAACAACCACTTCACTTAGTAAGCAAATTTCACTCTCTTAGCTAGTACAACATTTGCTTTTTCTGTATTCACTACAAAAATAAATAAATAAAAAATAAGATATATTCATAGCTTTAATAGGCTACCATGGTTGAGACTCAGCATGTCCAAGGTACATGAAACATCAAGATGAGGTTTTCAGACTTATTGTTTCCCTCCTTGCCATCCTTTCCCTATAAACCTTACTCTTTGCCGACCCCCATAAGAAATGTCCAGATTCTTCTCTGGTGTGATGCAAACCTATTTTATTAAGCATTTATCCAAGTAATATCCTCACTATCATTTTCTCCCTGGGAGAATTTCAATGCCCGATGTTAAAACCATAGTGTTGTTCCTACCTACCTCTTTGCTTTCTATTTGAGTCTTAGCTCAGTTACTCTGACAGTGTGTGAATCTTCTCTCCTCCCAAAACACTAGACTCTGGACCTGGAAAACAAGAATGATAACATACATAGTGGCTATTTTATTATTTTATTTTATTTTTATTTATTTTATTTATTTATTCCTTTTTGTTGCCCTTGTTTTATTGTTGTAGTTATTGGTTGTTGTTGTTGTTGGATAGGACAGAGAGAAATGGAGAGAGGAGGGAAGACAGAGAGGAGGCGAGAAAGATAGACACCTGCAGACCTACTTTACTGCCTGTGACTCCCCTGCAGGTGGGGAGCTGGGGGCTTGAACCGGGATCCTTATGCTGGTCCTTGCGCTTTGCGCCACGTGCGCTTAACTCGCTGCACTACCCCTCGACTCCCTTTTTTAAAAAAATGTTTATCTTCATTTATTTATTTATTGGATAGCTACAGAAATTGAGAAAGTAAGGGGAGATAGAGAGACAGACACCTGCAGCGTTGCTTCACCGCTCACAAAACTTTCCCCCTGCAGGTGGGGACCAGAGGCTTGAACCTGAATCCTTGTGCATTGTAACATATGCGCTCAACCAGGTACGCCAGCACCTGGCCACCATACACAGCATTAAATGGGTTCATGAATAGGAAGTCCCGGCAGAGTGTCTGGGGAAGACACATCCAGAACACATTTCAGCCACTCTACCCCTGAATTCACTGAGTTAATATAATAATCAAAGTACATTAAGTATATGAAAGAATGTTATCAACTCCAAAGCCCTTATTGTTGCTGGTAGTATCTTAACCATTATTGGAATTTACCCCTTTTTTTCCTGCTCACCTCTCTCTGCTTCTGTACACTTGACACGAGGATTGTGGTGAGCTCTCTGTCAGTCTTCATGCTCCTGATGGATTTGCCAAAGGGTATCTGGGATGCTTTTGTTTTGCAGAGACTGGCCCTTTGGAAAAGGAGTTTGGGCAGAGGCTGTGGAGTTCTCTTGCAGGTACAAATTCGGTGAAAGGTTTAGTCAGGAAATTTAAGTAGACTGGAGTTGGCAGTCAGCTGAGGTAAAGAACAAACACCTCATCACAGACCCCTGCGAGCGTCAACCCGGCTTTGACCTAGCACGTTATGATCTGGCCCTCCTCAATCGCTATCGAACAGGCCATGGCCGGTGCGCCGCTATGTTCCACCGTTGGGGAGCCAGAGACGACCCGAACTGCCCCTGCGGCTACAGACAGACTATGACCCACATAGTCAACGACTGCCACCTCTCCAGACTCAAAGGAGGTCTCGAAACTTTACATCAGGCTCAACCTGATGCTGTTGACTGGCTACGGAAGAAGGGCAAATGCTAGAAGAAGAAGAAGTAGACTGGAAACTCCTCCCCAAACACATCATTCTAAATTAAGTAACAACTCACTGAACTGTGGTGACCAACCTAATCTGAATTTGTGAAAGTACTGGCTTCCATCCCTTCGCTGATATTTTTAATATCTCTGAGATGATTTCAAGATATCAAAATGATGTCCATAGGCTAGGTGTACCAATGAAAAGGGGTACTATGCTGTGATTCCCCCAAATAATAAAAATTAAATACTTAAAGAGGGTGAGTTTTGGCCATAGGGCATCAAGATGGATTTTTTTTTTTCTTAGAGTGTTACATTGAGTTGAGGGCCAGAGAGATAGCACAATGGTTATGCAAATGACATGCATGCCTGGCTTCACCATGAATTAAAGTTGAGCAGGACTCTGATTTTTTTTTTTAAGTGTTAAATGGACCCCACAAGATATCTTGCTGTACTTCCTTAGGAAAAAAAAAAAAAAAGAAAAGAAAGGCTGAGAAAGGGGGGTGGGGTGGGGGTGGGATAGCACTAACTCATGAAGGAAAAAAAACTGTTCGAGCTGTATTTTAAAAGGAAATTTCCTCTTTAAAGGCTGGTTTTGCAGCTTCAAAGTAAATTAACATTCATTAAGAGCCTGTCCGGAGCTAAAAGGTTTCTTAATGATTTCCATTGTGGACTTAAAAAGACACCTGTGAAATAGACTGTATTGGCTTCAGGCTGGAGAGGCCAAACTGAAGCCCAGATAAAGAAATCTATCAAACAAAACAGCCCACAAAGGCGACAACAGAATCCCCTGTCTTAGGATGTGTGGTCCAGTTCTTGTTAGCACACTGCTGCCTGCAGAGTGAGCTCACTGGTTCCAACTACTGGTCCTTGATCTCAACTATGTCCTTGAGCATGATCATGGACAGTTTTAAGAAATGCTACTAAAACATAGTCACTAATCCAGCTGTTCTGTAGGACTGAGTTCTTCACAGGTAAAAAATCTTTTTCCTCTATGACGAGCACACAGAGGAGTCCACAATATCCAGTAAAAGTCTTGGATTTAGTGTCATTGAGAAATTTTTGTTGAATTATGATGTGATTTATGCATTTTGTCTATCTTTCTATTCACTTCAAAAATATGGATTATGACAGAAGTGGACAAGTTTTTTTTTTCTGTCAAAGGCCATTTGGATACTTGTAATTTTTATTTATTGGATAGAGACAGAGAACTTGAGAGGGAAGAGGGGAGGGGGGAAAAGAGAGACACTGAGCACTGCTTCACCCCTGCAGAGGGAATCCAGGGGCTTGAACATGGTTTTCTGTGAAAGGTAACATATATACTCAACCAGGTGCACCACTGCCACTCAGCCCCTTATTTGGACATTTGTAACATCATCACAACTATCAACATTTAAAAAAAAAATTTATTACCTTTATTTATTTATTGGATAGAGACAGCCAGAAATATAGAGGGAAGGGTGGGGGATAGAGAGGAAGAGAGACAGAGAGACACCTGCAGCCCTGCTTCACCACTTGCAAAGCTTTCCCCTTGCAGGTGCAGACCGGGGACTGGAACCTGCATCCTTGTGCACTGCAACATGTGTGCAATCTAGACTGATCATTGCCCCAGGCTGAATGTTCCTTACCCCTGGATCACAAATATGCAATGTCCATTTTGTAGATTATAGGTAAGCGTTCAAAGTTTGATAAAATAACAATATTTAAATTAGAAGAAAAAGATATGGCTTTGACTTCCACGAGTGGCACTTGCATCTCTGTTTCTGAGGGGAGCATGACAAGACAGCTTGCAGGTCAGGAAATGGGCAGGACTTTCCTCCACACCTGGGAAACAATGGTGGGTGATTTGCATGAGCCCGACCAGCCTGAGGGCCTGGGAGCTGTTGTTTCTAATCGCAAGGAGGCACCTAGGAAAATAATGGGCGATTCACTTGAGGGAAGTCCATCACCACCCTCCCACCCCCTGGAAAAATGGACCCTGGAAGGAAGAATACAAAGGAGCTGTAGGTTTAGAAATGGACACTTGCAAGAAAGAATGTGCAGGTCCTCCAGGTGACCTGGAGCTTGGCAACCTCAACCCACAAACATTGAGAAGTCATTGCCTGAGGGGAGTTGGAAGGTCTTGCTTGGCCTGCCTGTAGCATGAGTCCTGGAAAAAAAAAATTAAATGTGGTTAAGAAAGGACAGGGAGGTGGGGGGGGGAAGCTGTCTGGAATATCCCAGACCCATATTATACAATGTCTCCTCCTCCTCCTCCCTCTTCTTCTTATTATTTTAATTTGTGTGTGATAATATTAAGCTTAGTGATTAAGGTAACTGTATTAATGTATTTAGCATATATTATATATTATAATCTATGTATTTAGCATATATGGTATATTATAATGATGTAGTGAGCATATATCATATGATATAATGAATATCTAGAATAGTTATATATTATATATTATAATGAATGTATTTAGCATATATTATCTTAGTACATAACAGGAAATGTGAAACTTATTACTATAGCAATTGCATATTTCACTATGACAACTTGAGCAGATAACTTAAACATAAAAATTAATGTTGTGACTCGTATAGGAAGATTTGTCCCTTTGGTTTCTGTCCTTCCTTCAGAAAATCCTCCCCCCCCCCCGCACCTCCCCCCGCACCTCCCCAAGCTCAGCTCTGCAGTCTCGGGTCCTGTTCTCTCTACTAGCTGCTACCCCCCCCCCCCCCCCCGCCTTCTCTGCACACTGAGATCCAAAGAAGTCCAAAAGGGGAAGAATCAGAGAGGCCGTCAGGGGGAGCATCTGGAGCGAGTAGAGTGTGTCGTCTGGATGGCTGAGGCTCCTGGTTCCATCCCAGCCACTACAGGTGCCAGAGGGATGCCCCTGGATCCTCCCACTCATGTGAAACTCTTTCTAAATACCTTATGGAGAAAATTAAAAGAAATACTGTTTTTTCAAAGAAAAAAAAATAATAATGTTGTATGGGTTTCAATACAGCCTTTATCCTAGCTAAGATGAGGTTATAAGGTTCTTGAGCTCAGACCATGGGCAGAGCAAACATAGGGATGCTTATATTTTGACTCAAAGTCAATCACAGTGTCTTTGGTCATGAAGTGATATTACTTTTTTTTTTTTTTTTTTTTTGTCTCCAGTGTTTGGTGCCTGCACTATGAATCTATGCCTCCTGGAGGCTATTTTTCTCATTTTATTGCCCTTGTTGAATAGGACAGAGAGAAATGAGAGAGCAGAGTAAGACAGAGAGAGGGAGAGAAAGACAGACACCTGCAGACCTGCTTTACTGCTTGTAAAGCAACTACCCCCCAACACAGGTGGGGAGCCGGGGGGCTAAAACCAGGATCCTTAAGCCCGCCCCTAACCCACTCTGTGCTATCCCACCCCACCCCCATGAAGTGAAATTCTTTTTTTTTTTAAAAAAAAGTCACTTGTGAAGTGACTCCCCTGAAGGTGGGGAGCCAGGGGCTCGAACTGGGATCCTTACACCGGTCCAACTCCCATGAAGTGATATTCTAATGGACCTCTGTTAACATTAACAACTTAAGCTCTGCTTTCCCCAAAAAGATCATGCTAGAGGCTTCATTATTTTTCCATTAATTGTTTTCAAATGACCAGGCAATACATTTTGTGGCTGGAAAGATTTTGTATTCTTTATTTCTTGGCTATCAAAGATTTCAGGCATCTACAAATGTACGCAAATGTGTAATAAGTGCTTGAATATAAATACCAATATAAGCAAATATTAAGTATTAATAAGAATAAAACAGTGCTACTCCAGCAGAAAGCCTTTTAGGCATGGTACTTCCTCTATGTTATTATTGTTGTTGTCATCTGGATAGAGATTGAGAGGGAATATTAACAGTGTAAAACATCTTTGCTAGGTAGCACCAAATGATTAAATCATTTGTACCCATTTCTATTCTCTGAGTCCTTTCTACCTAAATCCTGGCTAGTACCTGGTATTGTCAGGAATCAATTTCTGACTTTTTAAAAATATTTGTTTTATTTTAATAAAAGAGAGATATGGAAAGAGCCCTACTCAGTTCTGGCTTATAGTGTTGGTGGTGGGGGTCTTGAAGGGGGGACCTCAGTACCTCAGGCCTGGGAGTCTTTTGCATAGCCATTATGCTGTCTCCCAGCCCCTATTTTTGACTTTTTGTTTGTTTGTTTGTTTAGTTTAGTACTCTGAGGACAAGGAATGATAACATAATAGTTATGTAGAGGCTCATGCCTGAAGCTCCAAAGTCTCAGGTTCAAACCCCATCACCACCATAAGCAAGAGCGGAGTAATGCTCTGGTTAAAAAATAATAATAATAATAATAATAAAGGACTCATCATTTTTATTAAAAATTATTGTAATTGTACATTTATATACATTCACTTAATGGTTTTGTTTTCCTAATGGTTGAGCAAGTATCTGTATCCAGGTGTTATATTCGGCATTGTACCTGTATTCTGACTGGCTACTTTAGCTATTTAATAAACACTCTTGAAATAATAATTAAAAGGGGGCTGGGCGGTAGCGCAGCCGGTAAAGTGTACATGGCACAAAGCGCAAGGACCTGTGTTAAGAATGTAAAGATCCCTGTTCCAGCCCCTGGCTCCCCACTTGCAGGGGGATCGCTTCGCAAGTGGAGAAGCAGGTCTGCAGGTGTCTTTCTCTCCCCTTCTCTGTCTTCTCCTCTTCTCTCGATTTCTCTCTGTCCTATTCAACAACAATAATAGCTATAACAGCAATTACAACCACAACAAGGGCAACAAAGTGGGGAAAATGGCCTCCAGGAACAATGGATTTGTGGTGCAGGCACCCAGCAATAACTCTGGAGGCAAAAATTGTAATAATAATAATAAAACAGAAATGATTGATATATTAATAGATGGCTATATATATTCTTCCAACAAAGAGCTTACTAGCTATCTACTAGTTCACTTTTTACTTTTCTAGAAAAAATAATTGGGGCATTATGTGTCTTGGTTTTAATTATGAAAAATATTTTTTAAATTTCTTTACTTTGCCAATTTTCATAAATCAGTTCTCTTGGCTTCTGCTTATGTGTAGTATGTAAGGAAATTAGATATTTGTTGTATATAGCAGATTTTATTACAACAAATGATTTTCTCTTTTTAGATAGTCAAAAGTTCTCTGCAAAAATGTAACATTCGCCCTTCTCACTATTAATGTTTTGATTGTCTCTCTTTTCATATAATATTAACTAGAAATACTTTCTTAAAATTAAAACACAAAGTGCAAAAGCACAGTAAGTCTCTTTATATTACCTCAGACTCTTAATTAGAATTCCTCTAGAGCAGAAAATAGAAAAACACATACCTATAGGGACCACCTGGCAACGAGAATGGGGGAAGTCAGTCAGACTGTTTACATGGAGCTGCATATGTCACCATCAATTATAACTTGTCCGGCTGCTGTCGTTACCATTTACAAACCCGAGTGATCCAAACCAAACAGAGGAGTTCCTCCTGCTCTAATGCTTTATCCGTAAGTATCTATCTGTTTGGAACCCCATATAGATCATATATATAATTAATTAATTAATGAGAAAGGAGAGAGAAAGAACCAGACATCACTCTGGTACATGTGCTGCCAGGGATTGAACTCAGGATCTCATGCTTGAGAGTCCAATGCTTTATTCACTTCACCACCTCTCGGACCATATAGATATTTTTAACAGTAGCTTACAACACCTCTCCACAGCCAACTTCAAGATTTTTTTTTCCCACCTCCAGGGCTATCACTGGGGCTCAGTGCCTGCACTATGAATCCACTGCTCCTGGAGGATGTTTTTTTCCCCATTTTTGTTGCCCTTGTTGCTCTTGTTGTTATTTTTGTTATTGCTATTATTGTTGTTGGATAGGAAAGAGACAAATGGAGAGAGGAGGGGAAAACAGAGAGGGGGAGAGAAAGACACCTGCAGACCTGCTTCACCGCTTGTGCTTGTGAAGCGACTTCCCCCTGCAGGTGGAGATGGGGGCTCGAACCAGAATTCTTATGCTGGTCCTTGTGCTTTGCGCTATGTGCGCTTAACCCACTGCACTACCGCCTGACCCCCGAATTTATTTTTTTTTAAGATTTTATTTACTTATTTATTAATGAAGAATGACTGGAGGAGAAAGAACCAGATATCCCTCTGGTACATGTGCTGTCCGGGATTGAACTTAAACTTGGGACCTCAATCTTGAGAGTCCAACACTTTATCCACTGGCACCATCTCCCAGACCACAAGAAGTTGACTTTCTTGAACTCAGAATTTAATATATTTGTCATTTATTGGAAAAGTGTATGGCAATCAGGTCTGTCAAAATATGTTCGTACTTACTGTCTATTAAATTTTATTATTTTTCTGCTTCCCTTCTTTTTTTTCCCCCGGGGGAAGGGCAGGGAGGAAGGCAGAAAAAAAGGCCTGTTGCAGAGATGCAGAGAGAAAGTGAAAGAAACCACAGCACTAAAGTTTCTTCTTTAAGGGGGCTTGAACCCAGGTTGTTCCACTCTCCAAGTGAGCTGTTTCTCCCACCTGTTCTCTCTGGGAAGTTCAGTGTTGTGCCACTGTATTTTTAAAATTTTTTAAAAATATTTATTTTCCCTTTTGTTGCCCTTGTTTTTCATTGTTGTTGTAGTTATTATTGTTGTTGTTATTGATGTTATCATTGTTGTACAGGACAGAGAGAAATGTAGAGAGGAGGGAGAGACAGACAGGGGGAGAGAAAGACACCTGCAGACCTGCTTCACCTCCTGTGAAGGGACTCCTCTGCAGATGGGGAGCCAGGGGCTCGAACCGGGATCCTCACGCCAGTCCTTGTGCTTTGCACCACCTGCGCTTAACCTGCTTGGCTCCCGCCTGACTCCTGTGCCACTGTATTTTTTTATAAGTCCCACTATCATTACCCATTCTGTTTGAATGTCTTTTCTTCTAGTTTTTCATGGTGATATTGAGAGATTACATCTCAGAGACTTTATGTGTTTCTCCAATGATCTCCTACTCCCCTCCCCCAATTAATAGTCTTGATTCATCTCACCTGGAATTTTACTCAGTCTAATTTTAATCAGTCACAATTTGTACTTAATTTATTCCAATTTTTTTCTGGTTTAAAAGTCCATTCGATGTTTGGGAGCTACTCTCTGCCCCTATCTGGTTTTCTAGCCCTGTTCTCAACTCTGACACCATCTTCCCAGACAATATTTTTAGCTCACCTGCACATTAACTGTCAAGCTCAGACAAAAATTACTACCCCCCCAAGATAGATTTCCTAGCTTCTTCCCACACAAAGAACTCTAATTTCATCTGCTCTATTTCTCCCTTTGGGTTCTGTTTACTAAACTATTTGTCCTGCTTGATATCTTACCTCTGTGTAAGCTAAGTAACATCACCACTTCATCTTCTTCCCTCTTGTCTTTGCTGAATTCATGAAGGAAACCTCTCCACTGTATTTGGTTGTTCTCTTCTCCTTTCCCTCTTCCGCATGGACTACACTCATTGACTGAGTCAGAGTCCTGTTTGTTTCCTAGTTTTTCCCTCAGAGACCGCAAGAATCATCTCCTAGGTATCTCACTTTCTCGCGGGAGAGCACTGTGACTCAGTTCTTTGACTCTCGTGAGAACTTCACCTATAGAAACTCCTTTCAAGTTCTGCTTTGGAGAAATCAGTCTCCAAACTCTGAGTACTGCTATCTTTATATCCTATTGTTTATTCCCATGTAAAACAACCATACGGAAATGTATGATGCCCAATTCAATTTGATTTCCAAATCAACGATGCTTGTGCTTTTAGTCTAAGTATAACCTGTGCTTGTTTTGTTTTTACTAAGTCCAGCAGTGTCACACCCAGTGGGAATCTAAGTGGGGGAGGAGGAATGAGACCTGGCATCTACACAGAAGTCCACCATTGCTACTCAATCCATTTCATAAGTCTGTGGTTCCTCTCTCCATCTCTCTCTCTCTCTCTCTCTCTCTCTCTCTCTCTCTCTCATTCTTTATCTCTCTCACTCATTTTTGGCTCACTTTATTTATTCCAGCAAGCATGTATCGCTTAGTTCTTAGAATTAACAGAACTCATGTGCCTGCACAGGCTAGCTGCCCCATTCTTGAGGTGAAGTGCCACAGCATCCCAAGTGAGAGTGACTGTGTTGGACAGGAATGAGGAAACGTCATGTAGATCACTACCTATTGATGGCCACCATCACTTTATAGCTTTTTCTTTTCTTTCTTTTTTTGATAGAGACAGAGAAAGACTGAAAGGGAAGAGGGTGACAGAGAGGAAGAGAGACAGAGAAGCACCTGCAGCATCATTTGACCCACCTGTGAAGCTTCCCGGCTACAGGTGGGGTCCAGGGGGCTAAAGCCAAGGTCCTTGTCCATGGTGATGTTTGTGCTCAGCCTGGTGCCACCTTACGGCCCTTAGTTCTTTATTTTCATTGCAGAAAGTCCTAAAGAAAAATAATTTTGTAAAGATTTAGCGTCACTGAAGAGAACAGGGCGCTATCTAATGAGGGGCTTGTGGGCTGCTCAGATTAGGAAAGCACACAGCATGGATTTCTTTGTGACTTTCTCTAACTTTTAAAAGATATTTTTTGAAGCTTTGTGCATAGCTTAGTAGTCTTGCTCCTAATTTACCTTTAATATGATTAGACATTAGTTTGGCCAAAGTAGTGGGTGTAAAGTTATATAACATTGTTTAATCTTGCATTTATCAAAGTATTGATATATCAAATAATTTTATGTTTATGGGCCAACATGATTTTGCATTAGTTAATTGCATGCTAATTTCATATGTATCCATTTTTGAAAGTCTGATAATCTTATATATTATATTATTTTATTTTATTTTTTGCCTCCAGGGTTATCACTGGGCCTCGATGCCAGCACTATGAATCCACTGCTCCTGAGACCTTCCCCCCCCCTCTATTTTGTTGTTGTTTGTTATTAGATAAGACAGAGATAAACTGAGAGAGGTAAAGAAAGATAGACACCTGCAGACCTGCTTCATCGTTTGTGAAGTGACTCCTCTGCAGGTGGGGAGCCAGAGGCTTGAACCAGGATCCTTATGCCAGTCCCTATGCTTTGCACTTTGTGTACTTAACGCAGCGCACCACTGCCTGGCTTCTAATTTTTAAAATATTTTAAGAGCTAATATTTGTACATTGTACTTATTATTGTTTTATTTTGTAAGGCAGAGAAGAATTGAGAAAGGAAGGAAAGATAGAGAAAGACACCTGTAGCACTGCCTTCCCACTCATGAAACTCATCCAGACTAGGTTCTTGAACCTGGGTCCTTGTGCATGGTAACATGTTCACACAACCAGGTGTGCCACTGCCTGGCCTTTTTTGTATATTATACATGCATAATTAATTGTATTCTCTGAGTCAAGTCATTGTCTTTAGTTTATTAGTTCTTTCTTTACTATATCAAGCTATTAATAGAGAATTCAGAGATTGACAAATCAACATACTTATTTACTTTAAGTTTTGTTTGTTTGTTTTGTGAGAGAGAAAACTTAAAATGGTGAAATACATTTCTGAGATTGCTTTGCTGGTTAATGTTAAGAAGGGAATGAGAAGTTGGGTCACTAGATTTCAGAATTAATGTGACAGTATCATCCCAACATACTCTCTGCTGGACTCTGATTAAAGTTTATTCCTAGCAAAAAGGGAAAAGAAATATATACAACGTGTAGCCATATTCCTAACCACCATTAATTCCTTGTGTCACGGATTTTCCATTGTATTTCAACAAAGGGTTTATTGAGGTATAAAGTATGTTTTGAGAATTATCTTTTCTCTTTCCCTTTCCCCTCTCTCTGCTAGGCTTCATTTGATAGCCATGAACTGTGGATAAAGAATAAATATGGCTCTCCCCCCTCCCCATACCCTAGGACTATCCTCTTCTTTATTTATGTCTGACCTGGTACAGCACAGCTGACCTTGGAAAGTTTAATTGAGGCTGGAATTATACGGCACAGCTTGAGGCCACCTGAATTTAGAGGGTGTGACATACACAAAGACACACACACCCGCACATGCACACACACACATCGATAATGGAATGACCTGATGAACCCAGTGTGTGTGTCCACGTAGCCTGAGCCCTGCTGAAGGCACAGCCATGAAACAGGCCATTGTAAATGGTATTAGACAGAATTCCTGTGATTCTATTAAATACACACACATTCCTACATAATTAAAATGTAGAGTTTAGTCACTAAGTAAATACAGAATTACTTAGAATTACTAAAATATGGAAGTTATTAAGGTAAGGTTAAAAAAAAAAAAAGCAATAGTCAGTGGTCATTCCTTCAAGCATTGTTTCTGTGAAATGTTTCATATATTTATAAGCGTTCAAGTACTGGATAAATGCCCACCTTTCTACTCTGTCATTAAGATAATTTGATAATACAAAAGCAAACAAGAATGTTGATAACTGATTTTTATTTGATAACAAATTAAATGGTTTAAAGCTATCTTAAGTAGTCAATTACCAAAAATGGCCTAGTCTATTTAATAATAAGATAATGACCAGGATTTTTTTTTTAATTCTAAAAAAACCAAAGACATTGCTATTGAGGAAAAAAAATTTTTTGATGTCTTATTAAGATTTAAAAATTAATTGCATCCTTAGCCACATACCAACTACTCACCGATTTATTACATGGCAGATTTTGAACAATTTCAGTGTGGGTAGCACAGGTGAAATTGAAAATATAATGCACGGGCTGTTCACTGGCGGCCCTTCCTTTTGTCTAATTAAGCAAATATTTTTTCATTATTTTCAGAGACATCATATATCCTGGGTAATAGTAATTTACAGCATGATGAAGCCCAAAATGTCTGGCATATGATGAAGTGATGAAGTATACACACTTTATATCTGCTTCATCAATTCAGTTAAACCTTGTCCCCAGAATTCCCTTCAAGTAGTTATAGACTAAGATTAAATAAATCAGTTCATTTTATTTTGTGTATATACATGCAAATATATAAATACATACATGTATGTGTATATGTATATGTATAGCCAGATAATTTATTAGAGTCCAATAACAAAACTCTAAGAAGCCTTTCTGTATACTTTTTTTTTATTTTTCAAAAAGAATCTCATCGATATGAGCCGAGCTCAGAAACACATTTAACATAAAGGAAGAACTCACGTCTGCCCACAGGGCTTTCTAGATTCACACACATAGAAGCTGGACAGATAATTACACCCATATGCACCCATATAAACTTGCCCACAAATGAGGTTTATAGCTATAAGTGAAACTCAAGATGTTTCCAAGTCAAAGCATAGCTTCATTCATCAAAACATGAAGCGAAATCATCTCTCAATGACTTCTCAGAGCAGCTGCACTTTCTTCAGTTACTTTCTTCACGTCCAATATAAAGTGGTGGATGTAATAAAACATCTCAAAATGTATAAAGTTTGAAATCCATCTTAAAAAAAAAAAACTAAGAAAAGGACAAAGAGCCATGTCCACATTCTGCTATGAGTTCTAACTCACACACATGTTCTGCTGTGCTTGGAAAACCCAGACACGTTAGATTGCCCTGGTCATCGTGGTCGAATCTAGAACTCCAAATTGACAAATAAATCAAGCAAATAAATGGCACTTAAATAGCACTGAGTTCCAGGCACTAATCTAAACACCTTATACATAGTAATGTCTTTAAATGTGATTACTCGGTAATCAAATGTCCTTGCCTGGGAGAAACTTCAGTTCACTATTCGGAGATAACAGGGAGCGATTTTTCACATAAACAGTATTGAAACACGGGAGCAAAGAGTTCATCCTTTATCCAACCTCCCATTGATTTCTTATTCTGAGCTACAGCACAGAAACCACTAAGATTTATATGACTTCAGTTTAAAATGGAAATTGTCTTGTGATACCAAATCTTAATTTATTTTTCAGTAAGAAAAGTCTCTTATTTAAAAATTAGCCCCCCCCCCAAAAAAAAGGTAGACATAGAGTTTTCTAACCATCTCATAATTAATCTGTGGACATTTGCAGTTAATTTTACATATTCACACAAGCCGTTGCCTCGAGACTGTCTGAACACCAACAGCCCAGAAAATCTGATGCTTGACAAGAAAAAATAGTAGATTCAAGAGTGATCTATTTTTTTAATAGACCTTGGATTAGACTATTTCAAATCTCCCTTGTCCACATAACCAGTTATAAAGTCTGCCTTTGCCTATTGATAATTATACTCATTCTGGTCTTAAGACATACAGCTTATTAGTAAAATGGAATCTACTTATAGTACTGAGTTCACTCTGTCTAGAAAATGTTTTTTAATATTTGCAATGAAAGTTATAACTGAAAGTTGGCATTACTGTTTTCTCTCATTTAAAGTGAAAGAAACCCCAGTATAAATAATTACAAAAGGTTTGGTCTATTCTTCTTTAATTCTGAAATATGTTACATACTGTGTCCTAAAATAAATGCTTGAAAACACAAATTCAGTTATGATAGATAGACAGACAGACAGATAGATAACTTCTGTGAAGAACAAAAGGTAGAATCGAGTAAGATATCTTGACTATCTCCTACCCAAACCGGGTGATCTTTCCCTTGTCTGGACCATCCCCAGGCAGATATAAACTGAGCACACAGGCTGCAGAGAGGCTGACAGACGTGCAGTATTATTCTGGGGGATGTTTTATGACTTAGGGCTATTGGCCTCTAGAGATGGAGCTTACATCATGGACCACTTCACCTGAGACGCAGATCACACTCCCATCGCACGGCCCAGAGGTGTTATCACGCCAGGGAATCACTAATGTCCCCTGAGCCTACATCTGGACCCTCTGGTGCCAAGATGGCCTATACATCTCACTTGGGGGGTGGGGGGGAGATTCACGTTACTAAACCTCTCTCTACTTTAGGGCAATTTAAATTCCACAGTGGAATAAGAACTATCAGCAAGTATCCATTACTCATAGGACCTTAGTGAATTAAGAACATTTCAGATAAAAGCAAAATGTTGCGATGAGAATGCAACATAGTTTTGTTGCAAGAGCATTGTAAGCTAGCTTCCCTCCATTGTTTAGTTTGTGTTTTGATTTCTGCTGATTTCCATTGAGCCAACCCTGCCTTTGCCAGAAGGCCTCCATGCAGATCTGCAGGACAGCTTCCTTAAGTGTGTAAATAAGGTCCATTTATTCAAATGACAAACTCACAAGGCATCGATCTGAAGCTGTCATATCTCTCCTACAACGCCCAGCAAAGTTTATTTTTGCAACTTTGAATAGCATCCCAGCACTGATGAAGATTCTATACATTTATGATGAGTAATATAGGAACAAAAGTAGTGGGCTTGGGACGAAATATTTTTGGATTTCTCATTTATTACATTTTTTAATAGAAACTCAGGGAAGGCCTTATCTGTTGTCATTTGGTTTAAATTCCCTAGTACTTTTTGTATTTGACCAAATTCCCTTATCTCTTATTCCCTTGTATTCTGCTGTGCCAGGCTCCTAGCAGTTGATATACTTATCTGTGGCTTTATAATAAAGTCTTAGCTTCTACTGAGGGAAAAAAGAGAGAAAAAATTAAAAAAAAAAAAAAAAGGAAAGGAAAAGCTGCTTCTTAAATACTAAATACACCAGCTGCCTGCGTCCATTATATGACTTTGAACTGGGGCCTGTTCTAGGCATATTTGGGAAGCTTTAGGGGTTTGTTGTATGGATCCAATTTAGAGATATATACTGCATCTTCTGTCATTGCCTCTCATTCCCTTAATAGAGTAAGTGATGGGGCTAATATAGATGGCATAAAAATGGAAGGAAAAACATACATAGAGACACACATGGAGGAATATTTGTCAAGAGAGAAATAAAGAGGGCAGATTCCTTATACTCCTGTCCCCACCCCACCCCCCAAGTCCACCCCCATCCCCAGGGCCTTTCATGTTAATCTAAAACATTTAGATTAAAAGATCCAGACAGACACAGTTTCGCACAGAATGCCAATTTAGATCATTGTAGACAAGTCTTCCTAATTTGACACTAAGCATGTTACTTGTTTTAATCCCATTAAAAAATAGTAAGATAACCCAAATCCTAGTACCATCAATATGCTGAATACCCAAATCATCATGTTGAAATGGAATGTGACAGTTTCAGAGCCATTGCACAAGGAAAGCAGACAGGAACACATAAACAAGGAAGGAGCACCGTGCGTCTGCAACCCTCAACGACCCTGGGTCCATGCTCCCAGAGGGCTAGAGAATGGGAAAGCTACCATGGGAGGGGGTGGGTTATGGGGATTGGGTGGTGGGAATTGTGTGGAGTTGTACCCCTCCTACCTTATGTTTTTGTTCACTAATCCTTTCTTAAATAAAAAATTAAAAAAAAAAAAAAAAGAAGCCATGCATGCTCTCCCACACAGGATTATAGGAAGTGTGTTTTTATGATGGCAACTGGCCTGATAAGGTCCGGCTGAAGGGGAAGTGGCTAAGCACCTACTGGGTGTCAGATCCTCTTCTGTCAACTGGCTCTTAGAAGCAATGATCCTGATCTACAACTTAGAATTAGGGTTGCAGTGCATCTGGCTTAATCGACAAATTGGGAACCTTTCTCTCTCTCCCTCTCTCTCTCTCTCTCTCTCTGGTGAACTTGAGGATGGGAAACAAACTACATGACATTTTGGAGGTTTTACAGAAATACATAACTTCAAGGTTTACGTTATTTTGTCCAGTCTACTGTGTTTTTGTTTGTTTGTTTGTTTGTTTTGCCTCCAGGGTATGGCTGGGACTTGGTGCCTGCACCATGAATCCACTGTTCCTGGTGGCCATTTGTTGTTGTTGTTACTGAATAGGACAGAGAGAAATTGAGAGAGGAGGAGAAGACAGAGAGGGGGAGAGAAAGATAGATACCTGCAGGCCTGATACATTGTTTGTGAAGCCACCACCCAACAGGTGGGGAGTGGGGGGGGCGGGGCTCAAACCTGGATGCTTATGTGGGTCCTACCATTTTGTGCCATGTGTGCTTAACCTGCGGCGCTACCACCTAACCCCACCTTTTTTTTTTTTTAGCATATACTGATTACATGGTCACAGGGCAAAACAACTCACTAGTCAAGTGTGCTACATAGTTTTACTGGGCCTGTTTGTTCTGTTGAACCCAAAACAATATTCTACAAGAGTTGACTTTCATATTAAATCTCCTTGAAGAACTTAATTCTCAAGGAAGCAAAGTTAGACTTCTCGGATTAATACCAAAACACAGACTATCAAAATAGTCCAGTGTCTGGTCCCTTCAGAAATAATTCCCTTTGTGTCCACCTTGCCAAGCTGGACACCAGGTCTAGTTACACAGGGCAGGAAAAGACTCTACTCTCAGTCGAGGATTATAAGGCATCTCCTAAAAGCTGTGATCTTGGAGTTGACAGGCTGCTACTCCCCAGGGGCAGTAAATTCTCTGTGAAAGTGCAGAAGGAAGATGGAGAATTGCCTTCTTTTCCCACGACTTGGCCAACAGATGCTTTGCCTTTGCAACACTGTGCGATAAACCAGTGAAATCACCAAGGCAGAACTTGCCCTGAAACGGGCAACTTTAAAAAAAAAAAAGAAGAAGAAAGAAAAGGAACGAACCAATAACCGATTGGGATGACTTCCAGGAGAGAATGTGACAACTCTACCTTTTCATTTCCTATCCGAGCCTCCAGGAGATGGAAGATTTAGTATCTTTTCTCTGACTTCAGTCAGGGGAAACTTCTCCTGATGGCTTTTGATGCGTACTGGAGGCTGAGAAATCAAACCACTTTTCTCTGCAGCAAGGATTCGTATTAAGTCGCTTTCATTTTCAGTAGAGATGCTCATGGCACTTTGCAAATGGTGTCATCCTTGACCTGTGGTGGTTGTATTTCTGGACCTCAGAGCATGCTTTTCATGTCAGCAAATGAGCTGTTTCCAATCCCTGTGCCAAGGTTTGCTTTTTTTTTTTTTTTTTGGTCTGTGTCTTCGGCTTCTAAGCTGAGACTGTCAACATTACTCTAACTTGTGATCTCGCACCACCATGTTTAAAACAATTTCCATGCACATTGATTCAGGTTGAGACGCAAGCAGGAGGTCCCATAGTGGCAGGCTCTTGCATTACTCTAATCCAGTTACCACTGAGTTAAAATGCTTTCATTACAGTTTCAAACCCCTGGGAGAGAGAAGGGATGACAAGCCAGGGTCTTGCTTATTATGTTTTAAACCAGCATGGACTCCAGGAAATAGTAGTGAGACTCAAGGAGTTCATTTTTACATATTTGCTCTCCTTGGTTTTCTAGTTTGGGCTTCTTAGTCTGAAATTCCTTCAAGTTCTCGAAGCCCACCTTGCTGGAGAGATTGGAGAGCAGCGACTCATGCCATCATTACAAATAAATGACCTATTTATGCTAAGCATTTGGGGAAACGTATGTGGCTCAGGCCTGCTATAACCTGCCCTCAACCCACCCCCCACTCCACGGAGAGATATTTTGAATCTGTTCACCTAAGCATTGGTGAATTATTAAAAATTAACTACTTCCTTAACTACTTCCTTAATCATTCAGATGAACATTCTAAATCAAATATTTAAGGTACAATTTGATATAAGGCAACTTATTTATTCAATTAATATTTATGGAACAGCTACTTAAATGTAGGCACTGTGCTAAGCGGGGTGTCTCAAAGGAGGAAGTGTTAATACTGACCTCCTCTGAGTTCACAATCTTAATGGGAAACTGGGCGAGTGAGCACGTCCCTGTAATCACTGAAGGTACGTGTAATCATTGAAGGTCCATACCCTAACAGGAGAAAGGAAGAAGTCATAGCAGGGAAAGCTGGGGGTCCTCTGCAGAGACCTGTCTCCTAGATAAAGTTAACCGGTGCTTATGAAAGACTGAGTGGTCAGAACAAGAGTTCAGTAGACAGAGCACAGAACTTGCAAGCCTGAAGCTACAGGTTTGATTCCTGGCAGTGTATAAACCTGTGTAGTGTTTTGATTTCTCTCCCTCTGCCTCTCTCTCCCTCCTTTTCTCTCTTGTGTTTTCCTCCCTCCTTCCCCCTCTCCCTCCCACTCTCCCTTCCACTTTCCCTCTCTCTCACTAGTAAAACTCTCTATTTAATTTTTAATTTTTTTGCATTATCTTATTTATTTATTGGATAGAGACAGTCAGAAATTGAGAGGAAGGGGGAGACAGAGAGGGAGAGAGAGACAGAGAGACACCTGCAACCCTGCTTCACCACTTGTGAAGCTTTCCCCCTGCAAGTGGGGAATAGGGGCTTGAACCTGGGTCCTTGCGCATTGTAACATGTGCTCAATCAGGTGCGCTAGCACCCGGGCCCCTAGAATTCTCTTTTTCATATGAAGTAAGTGAAATAAATGTTTACAAAAACAAGGAGAAAAGGAAAAGAAAGATGGGGGAAGGACTTTGAAAGGTATTTGAAAAGGTAGTTGCAGTAAAGGTTGCTCAATCCCATCGCACATGCCAGCAGATGGATTTACACACTGCTCCCCAGAAAGTCGGCATTCTGGGTGTTTGAAACTTCCACTCGTTACTTTCCTGTCCAAACATCATTTCTATTTCAGTTAGAGACAACCATGTTAAAGGTATTACCTTCTAGACTTCCCCCAAACTGTGTCCTTGTTACATACACACACACACACACACACACACACACATACACACTTATATTTATAACTAGTGTCTAGTGAAAGAAGGGAGAAACTATTATTCAAGTGACTACTTTTCCTTCACAGCTTGTAAGAGCTCTGAAATACCGGGTTTTTTATATGCATAGTATAAAAAACTCTTTGCTCTATTATGCGCTGACTTTATATTCGTGGGATGAGTAGAGTTGAATGAATATACAAATGAATCAAGAAAATAACAGTAGTGGGGGCTGGGCAGTGGCACACCTGGTTAAGCACACACATTACAGTGCACAAGGACCAGGGTTCAAGTCCCTGGTCCCCACCTGCAGGGGGAAGCTTCACGAGTGGTGAAGCAGGACTGCAGTTATCTTTCTATTTCTCTCCCTCCTCCCTCTTTGTCTTCCCCTTCCATCTCAATTTCTGTTTCTACCTAATAAATGAATAAATACAATAAAATCAAATGACAGTAGTGAGAAAAATATCCCTACTGATTTGCGAAATAGCCTAACACAGAGAAGCCTGAATATTAGATTTACATTCTATATATCTTTAGAATATGGGTTAATCATATTATTGATCACTTTAATGGATTATTCTAAGTTATCTCCCACTTTGTGATTTTTAAAAGGTAGACTCTCGAATCTAATAGAAACTTGCACGTTTGAAGAATTTTTATCCAATTCATAAGATAGTCATTCAACATCTTAACTACGACAATGTAATCATCACTCTAAGAATGTGAACTTTTCCCCCTGACAGTAGAGTTTGCACCCTGTCATTAGCAGAAATTCACAGAAAATCAAAGTTGGTTTGCTCTTAGGAGGCAGATTCTCTTTGCAATAGTGTAGCTGAGCTTCCTGGCACTACATATGAATATTTTGGAGAAAGCCACACGGAGGCTCCGTGTCTGAATTAGACTTTGATTCAACTTAAATCCATAGGTTGAAAGAGAAATTGGTGGATGGTGGAAATTATATATTTTTTATCTTATTCTTAAAGAAATGATAACAATTTATTAGCCAGAAATTTCTTGACTATGAAGATATTAATATATATATGTATATATATATATATTAATAACTGTGCTTACCTCTTCCAGGGATATAGTTGAGAAAATTTATATAAACAGATAGACATAGTGACTGATTTGTAAAAAATCACTGAACGTATTTTGATAAGACAATTAGATTTTGTTATTTTTTTGGTCTGGAAGGCTAACCATTTTAGTCATGATGTAATTTCTGATAAATCATGAAGAAATTATCTTAATATTGACATAAAATTGTGTGGAGTCTTATTTTTAGTTTATTATATAATAAAATATTTTGCAAATATTTTTCTTTTTAATATTTTTCATAGAACAGAGATGGATTGAGGGGAGAAGGGGAGATAGAAGAGAGAGAAAAAGAGAGACAGCTGCAGACTTTCTTCACTTCTCATGATGCCTGCCCCCCCCCCGCAGAGAGGGACTAGGGGCTTGAACCCAGCTCCTTGTACACGCACCCAGCTCCTAGTTAAACACCTAAAAAGGGGAGGTGTTACTAGACTATAAAAACAACCAGTTGGGTCAGGCGGCAGCACAGTAGGTTAAGTGCACACAGTATGAGGGTAAGGGACAGCACAAGATCCCTAGTTCCAGCCCCCAGCTTCCTACCTGCAGGGGGTCACTTTGCAAGCTGTGAAGCAGGTCTGCAGGTGTCTATCTTTCTCTCCTCCTCTGTCTTCCTCTCCTCTCTCAATTTCTCTCTGTCCTATCCAACAATAATGACAACAACAACAATAAACAACAAGGGCAACAAAAGGTAAAATAAATAGCTTCCAGGAACAGTGGGTTTGTAGTGCAGGCACCAAGCCCCAGTGATAATCCTGGAGGCAAAAAAAAAAAAAAAAATTGATGAAGAGATGTGTATACAATATACTCTGGGAATCCATAGAAACTGAAGGAAAATTGTGTTTTGTCACCAAGAGCAAGGTTAATTGGTTTAGCTTCTAAACAAAGTTTCTAAGTAAGTATGAAGTTTTAGCATACTCTGATAGTATTTTCTTTTGTGGTACTTTTAAAGACATTTTTCACTGTACTCATTTTTGTTTTTACTCAAGAGAGAGAACAGAGTACCATTCAGTTCTGTCATATTTGATACAGGGAATCAAACCTGGTTCATTTTCTCATTTTCTGTACACAAAATAGTTATGTGATCTGAGAAGCCCAATCTCTGCAAAAACTCAAACATTTGGAAACTGGACCATTTTACACAGTTGAAATTTTACAATGATTCTTTAAAAAATATTTTATTTATTCATTTTAATGAGACCGAGAAAGATAGAGAGAGAGAGAGAGAGAGAGAGAGAGAGAGAGAGAGGCACACCAGAACGTAAGTTCAGCTCTGGCTTATGGTGATGCTGAGAATTGAACCTGTGACCTCAGAGCCACAGGTATAAAAGTCATTTACATAATCAGGATGCTATCTCCCCAGTCCAATTTCTAATAATTTTAATACATATTGTACCATAATAACCACTGAATAAGCTACTATGAAAATGTATGCCTCCTAACATTCATGCAACTGAACACATTTGCAGAGTTGAGTGGGTTTACTGTAATAGAAACCCAAACATTTAGCCCAGCCCTGAATGTGAAGTGCTTACCTGAATGCAAATCAAAACCTTCAAGTTTGTCAGTGTGCCATTATTAATGGATGTTTAACACCCTGTTAAGCTGTCTACCACTCAGCTGTTTTCTTAGAGTTGGTTGAATAACTGGTATTCTTCCTGCTCACAAAGTCTTTGTTAATGTGCATATTGCAAAATCATCCTAAGTAAACAGTGTGTGTCATCTGTATTGAAGAGAAGTAATGTATGGATTAGTGTATAATCGCATGGGGTTAGGGAGAAAAAATGAGTCACCAAAGTAGCTGGTCCAAAGGAATAAATAACTAAATCATTATCTTGATGCCTGACTTAGAAAGCTTTAGCTCTCGAAGGCATAATGTCTCAAATATAAAGACCATTGTGTAAAGCCCTATTACAGACTGCTACTTGGTGGTTTCTGATGGAAAATGATGGACGATGCCTACACTTAGTAAAACACGAGATTTGCAAGGAGAGAAAAAAAAAAGGGAAAGAAATGGTCTTGATAGTCAGCCAAAGTTTTTGCTACTTGTTGGTGAAAATTAGAAATTTGTGCCATGAAAGAGGCAGGATAGGCAGAAATAAATTGCTTTTCTTATCAGGACACACCTGGAAGCATCTTCCAAAACAGAATTTGACTCTTTTTTTTTTTTTTTTTTTTTGGTATCTCTTCTATGTTCTGGTGCATAGGATGAACAAAGAGATGTCTGCCACCAATCATATCATAATTGGGATAAGAAATAATAAATGGATTTCATGAATGTATCGATGCCAGTTGCCCTGCTTTGAGAGGAATCCTGACTTAGCAAGAGAGAGTATTGTGACCTATTAATCAATCATATCTGTCAGAGATGAAGTCATGGATGTGAAGCTCCACCTCACCAGGTATTTGACAATCATGATCTAGTATGTGTGGGGGTGGGGGAGGAGGATGAGGAGGGGGCTAACATGTAAGCCGAAGTGTTTAATACAGTACTACTATGGGGGTGTCTAGGGGAGATCATAGTCAAGTTGAGTCTTGGAAGATGATCAAATCTACACCAATGATTAGGAGTAAATGTCTGTGTTCCCCAAAATGTTTGCTTTGGGATACCCAATATGATGATGTTTGGAGATGGTGAGTTTGGGACATAATTAAGTTTAGATGAGATTGGGAGGATGGAGAGCCCCCGTGATGAGATCAGTGCCCTTACATGACGAGACCTGCTAGCTAGCTTCCTCTTTCCACTCACATTAAAATAGCCTTTTGCAAGTAGGATGATGTCTCTAGATACTGGAAACAGTACTCTGTTGTTTCTACTACTTAGATTTCAGTAACTTGGGATAGCAGCCATTTACCCAGTTCAGATCTAACCTAGCTAGGTAGAATATCCACAACAACTAAGACAGCCGAACACTTAGGAACACAAATAAAGACGAGAGGGGCTTAAAGTGTCTGATTATTTATAGGTGGTGTGCAATCTCCACATGCCCAAGGTACCCTCAAAATCTACAGATTTGTCCCAAAACCTAGATATACTCCAGTTCCTGTGAGAGAGAGCTTATGTTCACACGTATCCATAAACTACTGCAAAATATATACCTGAAAGCAGAAGTACACTAGAGTTTGCAGTGAGTACCCCCCTAACACTTCCTCTCCACTATTCCAAGCTTTGGGTCCATGATTGCTCAACAATTTGTTTGGCTTTGTATGTTAACTCTCTTTTCAGTCACCAGGTTTCAGATGCCATCAGGATGCCGGCCAGGCTTCCCTCGATTGAAGACCCCACCAATGTGTCCTGGAGCTCAGCTTCCCCAGAGACCCACCCTACTAGGGAAAGAGAGAGGCAGACTGGGAGTATGGACCGACCAGTCAACGTCCATGTTCAGCGGGGAAGCAATTACAGAAGCCAGACCTTCTACCTTCTGCAACCCTCAATGACCCTGGGTCCATGCTCCCAGAGGGATGGAGAATGGGAAAGCTATCGGGGGAGGGGGTGGGATATGGAGATTGGGTGGTGGGAATTGTGTGGAGTTGTACTCCTCCTACCCTATGGTTTTGTTAATTAATCCTTTCTTAAATAAAAAAAATTAAAAAAAAAATCTACAGAGATTTTTTTTTCTGCCTCAGTCTTTGTCAAAGCTACTCCATTCTCTGCATGTGACCATCATTGTTTCAGCCACAGTCATCACTGATTTTGAGTATCCTCAGTAACCTCCAAGCTAGCTTATGCAGACCTACAATTAATGCATCTGTTTTTATGCATTCATTAATTCATTTTGTGACTTTATTGAGGAATAGCTTAGGACTCTGTGTGTGTGTAATTCAGTAATTTCCTTTTCAGCAAGCTTAAAGGTATTCCACAACCACCATCACAATTCAATTTTAGACCATTTTCAATAGCCCTCAAAGGTGTTTTGTGTTTATTATCAACCATTCCCTACCCTACATCCACCACCTGGTAAACATTAATCTATTCTCTGTTTTCAAAGGTTTGCCTTTCTGGACACTTCACATCAATGAAATCATGCAGTGAGTAATATTTTGTTTCTGATTTCTTTGACTTAACATAGTTGGGTTTTTTTTTTCCACGTTTATCCATGTTGTGGCTTGTACAAGTCTCTATTGCAGAGTAATGTCTCATTGTTTGAATATATCATATTTTGTTTACCCATTCACAAGTTGATGGACATTTGAACTGTTTTTATCTTTGACTGTTATGAATAATGCTATGGGTATTCACATATAAGTGTTTGTGTATGTATGTGTGAGAAATAGAACCTGTTTTCATTTATTTCTCTTGCTTAGACAGCTAAGGGAGGATTCTGGGTTATATGACAAATGTAGGAAGGTAAAAAACTCCCTAAAACAGCTGTATGATTTTATATATTCATATTATATTATATTACACACACACACACACACACACACACACACAGTTTCACCCTGGTTTTCACTGCAGATTGTTGCTAGAAGATTCTTTTCAATAAATGGTTTGTTTTTTTTATAGTCCAATTTTTGTTTCCAGCGGCTAGGGCCAGTGATGATACACTTAGCTCTGAGTGCACACAACACCACACAGAAAGAACCTGGTTCAAGCACCTAGTCCCCACCTACAGGGGTGAAGCTTCCCTAAGGTACTACCAGTGTCTCTCTTCTTCTTTTCCTCTCTACTTCCCCCTCTGTTCTCTGTTTCTCTCTGTCGTAACAAATATAAGGAGAACAAAGTAAAAATAAAGTATGAAAAACACTGTCAATGTTTTCTAGTCATTCTCAGAATAAATTCTTTTGTATTCATTACTTTCATATAGAATCAGAGCAAGTGAGAACCAAGGGAAAGATAGGAGAGAGAGGGAGCAAGAGATACCTGTAGCACTGTTTCACCACTCATGAAGCTTCTCCCCTGCAGGTGGGGACTGCGGGCTTGAACCCGGGCCCTTTGCATTGTGCTTTGTGCCTTTTACCAGAAATACCACCACCTGGCTCCCAGCCTGATGAATGCCAAACCATGGTGGAAGGGAGCCCCCTCAGACTCTCTTCTTCAACAGGACCATGGGTAGTCCCCAAATGTGTAAGTATTATTAATAGCTTAAGAGTGAAAGAAAGGAGGGGAGGAAAGAAAGAGAGAACAGCATAACTTTCAGAAGAGCCAGGAGAAGAAAACGTAACAGGAATCCATTTAAGAGACCCTCAAGAAGGAGAGCAAGATTCCCACTGCAATATGCTAACTGCTGTCTCTCCACCAAGAACTATAAAGCCCCACTGGGTCCGACTGAGGAGAACGAGGAGTCAGTAGGAGCTTATCTGACAGACAGGTTGCTGTCTTGAGTGGTACGGAACATTTTCTAACTAATTTTCTGTGGTTTTACTCACTGCTTGATTTTGGGTACATGTATGACTTTGTTTAGGAGATGATTTAGAACAAAAAAAAGTAAGAAGAAAAAAAGAAAAGGAAACTGGAAAGAATAATAATAATAAAAAAAAAAGGCTTAATTCTGCTCAAGCTCTTGTCTTTCAGTCTTCCTTCCCAATCTGTTTTGACATCAAGACTTCCTTGTTTTGTCAACTGTGCTGGAGACAGGTAAGGATGGCAGGTATGTAGCTTCTTAATCATTAAGTCTCAAGTCGTCTTGACATCTGCCAATAGTTGAGGCATTTTATTTTTAAGTCTGAATTATCTGTTCATTCCCTTTTCTAGCTATTCAAGTTTAGTGACACGGTCAAAAAAACACCATCACCACCACCACCACCAACAACAAAAGACGTACATTCTACACAGCAAATGCTTTTTGGGGGTGGGTTTGGGTGGGTGGGGGGAGCACTTATTTTCCCTGGGATTTTAAAATCTCAGTTAATGAATTAACTAAATAATTAACCAATTAATTAATTAATTTTGCCTCCAGGTTTATTGCTAGGGCTCAGTGCCTGCACTATGAATCCATTGCTCCTGGAGACCATCTTTTCCCCTTTTGTTGCCCTTGTTGTTTATCGTTGCTGTTGTTAATTATTATTGTTGTTATTGCTGTCATTGTTGTTTGACAGGACAGAGAGAAATGGAGAGAGGAGGGGAAGACAGAGAGGAGGAGAGAAAGATAGGCACCTGCAGACCTGCTTCACCGCTTGAGAAGCGAACCCCCTCCCAGGCCGGTGGGGAGCCGGGGACTTAACCCGCTGTGCGACCGCTTGGCGCCCTCTACTTATTTTTAATTTATTATTGTAAAAATTGTATTTATTAGGTTGATTCCATATTTAATGTTGTTTTCATAAGCTCTCAATTTACTGTCTTATAGAGAAGATTAAATTTACTGGTAATAAATTTAATGTAAGATTGAGTTAATGAGTCAATTTGGTTTTTCCACCAAAACTGCTTTTGTAATTTGGAAAACCTCTTTAAAATTGGGGGTAAAAAACCTGAAATATTAATGAGAACTTTAAAAAAAAAACAACCTTATAATTGATAAGTTTATTGACATACCTAAAGATAATTCTATTTCCCAGCTTAAAATAATGTTTAAAATAATCATGGTTATTACAAGTTAAATGATTATGTTTCAAAAAGAAATTGTGATTCTTTCCTCAGTGCTTCTTACTAATACTAATTAATTCTTACTAATATTCTTACTAATACTATTCTTAGTAATATTATTAATTATTTTTTACTAATGCTTACTAATATCCCAAACTTTGGAAATTATGCTTTGAAAGAAATAAGTTCTGAGTGGTCTTTTTTGGGCAACTTTTATAGCCACAAGTTGTTTAGGAACATTAAAAGTAGGTAGATGAGATAAAATTCAAGTTTCAATTTTAAAAGGAGTAGACAGGAAAATAGACACAAACTTTGCCCTCATGACTAATTAAATAATTCTTTGATTCAGTGAAGATCTGAGAAGCAATTCAGATACGGGGGAAGAACTTGTGTGCCCAAGTGTGAATCCTAGCTGCTAACTTAAAAAGTAAAAAGCACTGGATAAGTTATCAAAAATCTTTCTGGATTTTAGTATCCTATTCCATAGATTCTATCTAATCAATAATCATAAATTTCTATGAGGTACTGTTGAATTACACGGCCAAACATTTAGTTGACATACTGCTACTATCAATAATTATTGGAATTATGAATATAACTATAGGTAGAAAAACAAGGAGTAGTAAATAAGACAAGGTATAGGAACAATGAGCACTAATTAGTGAAACAAAAAAAACTTGTAATGCGAAAATCATACTAGTCAACTTGATGAAATCCTCACAAGATAGATCGAAACCCAAAGTAAACATAATGACCAATTTAAGAAGAGAAGTAAAAATGGAAATGCTTATATATATGTGTGTGTGTATATATCTAAAGACATATGTTTGAATGACCTTTTTTTAAAGATTGTATTTACTTATTAATGAGATACATAGGAGGAAAGAGAAAGAGCCAGACATCACTCTGGTACATGTGCTGACAGGGATTGAACTCAGGACCTCATGCTTGAGAGTCTGATGCTTTATCAACTGTGCCACCTCCCGGACCACTAATTTTTTTTTTTTTTTTTTTAGTGGAGACAGAAAGACAGAGTGATAGAGACCATAGATCACAGCACTAAGGCTTTTTTCACTGCTGTAGGGGCTTGGCTTGAACTTGGGTTATGCACATGACAAACACAGATTTTTTTTTTTTATATAGAGGGCTCAAATATTGGAACAACTGAAGAGTCCATTAGTAGGCAGAATAAACAACATTTGACAATGGCATATTACACAGGGTCATATAATAAATATATGTACAGTTACTTTTATATTTTCACCAAAGTCTTTTAGCAAATAGAATAAGAAGAATTACTATTAAGTGTTTTGAAAATACTTTAGTGTAATTCTGGCCCCAAACAAAATATGTGCTAAAAACTGAAAGCATTTAGCAGTTGGTCCTATTCTGAAAGACAGATTTAAAATTATTGTGAGTGAAAATACACTTGGCATTTAAATATAACACTAGTTGATTTTGAAAGCAAAATCAAATATTTTATTTCAGGAGAGGTAAAACTTCCTGTCTGAATGAAGTCTTTAGTGGCTTAGCTAAAAACAACAACAAACCCAGCACTGTTGTCGTTTTATTTAAGCAGTAGGTTGGCTAGGGTACAAAGTGATAAGTGCCTTCAGTTGTTGTTGAGGTTATAAAATGATGCAAACTCATTGGAATACAATTTGACAATACACCCCTTACACGATACAGGATGTCAGTTAAAAAAAAAAATGGTGAGAAGGTTATCACTTAACAGAAAATTCTGTGATGGGGACCAGGTGGTGTCACACCTATCTAAATGCACATGTTACATGTGTAAGGCACCTGGGTTCAAGCCACCAGATTCCCACATTGAAGCAGGGAAGGTGGGGGGAGCTTCATGAGTGGTGAAGCCATGTTAAAGATGCTTCTTGGGAGTGGGGCAGCAGTTCGGTGGTTTAAGCCCCTGGTTTGAGCCCCGGGCTCCCCACCTGCAGGGGATTCGCTCCACAGGTGGTGAAACAGGTCTGCTGATGTCTCTTCCTCTCCCTCTCCCTCTCTCTGTCTTCTCCTCCTTTCTCCATTTCTCTGTGTCCTGTCCAACAACGATGATATCAATAACAATAATGACAACAACAATAAAAAGGGCAACAAAAGAGAAAATAAATCAATATTAAAAAAAAAAAGATGTTTCTCTTTCTCCCTGTCTATAATCCCCTTCTGTTTCAATTTCTCTCTGTCTCTGCCCAATAGGTAAGTAGGTAAATTAATAAAGCATTAAAAAAAAATTAAAATCAACCTTTGGATTTCTGTGTTATCAAATGGTCATGAAGCAGTTCAAGTTCCAACCTTTAGCTACCTTAGCATGACATTTTTCTTTCTTTTTTCTGAATAGTTTTTTTTTTTGCCTCCAGGGTTATTGCTGGAGCTCGGTGCCTGCACCACAAATCCACTGCTCCTGGAGGCTGTTTTTTCCCTTTTGTTGCCTTTGTTGTTTTAAGGTTGTTGTGGTTATTACTATTGCTGTTGTTGGATAGGACAGAGAGAAATGGAGGGGGGGAAGACAGAAGACAGAGAGGAGGAGAGAAAGACACCTGCAGACCTGCTTCACCGCTTGTGAAGTGACCCCCTGCAGTTGAGGTGCCGGGGGACTCAAACTGGGATAACTACCCGGTCCTTGCGCTGTGTGCCACGTGCGCTTAATCCATTGTGCTACCGTCTGACCCCTGCCTGACATCTTTCTAAAGTCCTGTCAAGATAGCATGCTGACCATGAACATCCACTTTGCTTTCTTTACTGAAGGATACAGTAGAGGGACTTTTCAACTCTGACCTTTTCGATGAAAACTCTCCCTTCTCCCCTCGTGTTTCTCAACAAATGGTAAGTGATATGTGTCAGATGAGAAGGCATTAGCCGAGACAACGGGCCAATGGCACAAAACAAAAATAGTCCAGAGGGTCAAAGCAATAGTGAAATAGTAGCACACTGGACATGCAGGGATAAATCCCAGGTTCAGTACCTAGTTCTATTCGTAGCCGGGGCTGGGGGCCTGAACACATTCTTTAATAACAAATCACAGAGCAGGGCACCAAAGTAAAAACCCTGTGGTGAGGGGAAGGGTGGACATTCGGCTTCCCGGGACGGCGGGGGGTGGGGGCGGGGGTGGGTGGGTGGGATGGTACACAGTCTTTTGGTGATGGGAATGGTGTTCATGTACACTCCTAGTAAATTGTAGTCATATAATGTCCTTAAAGTTCGGGCTCCAGTAGGCCGGGCTAGCTTCGTGGCGGTAGACAGAGACTCAGACACGGCTGGGCAGAGAATGCAGTTTAATCTTTATTCACAAGTGGGCAAATTGCCACACCATGTGCTTCTCCATCTTCCTCCTCCAGCAGCTGCGGTAGGAACTCTGGAAGTCCGTAGGGTTTTGGGGGCGGGGACAAGGGGGCGCGAAACTAGCAGGGCCAAACCACCACCTCCCAGAGGCCGGGGGGGGGGGGGGCAGGCGAGACCAAACCAATGTGAAGCATAGCAACAATTCCCCCTGTTCTTTTTAACTAAATGACCATAGTATCAGGGGTGTGGGGTGAACAGAAACCTATATCGTACAGGCATTTTTAAAAAAGAAACTGGCACAAACATGGAGGAACATGTAAGCGAGTAACAAGAACCAGTGTGCTGCCAAGGGAAGGCCTGAGGGGGACCTTTTTTTTGCCTCTGGGGGGCGTTACTTGCCTCGATGGGCATTTTCTAGCATGGGGGAGGGTGTGGCCTAGAGTCTCAAGGCAGCTGGCTGCAGTCAGTCTTTGAGAAACCCAGCAGCATAAAGGGAAGCTGCTAGTTTTGTGCAAAGTGTCCAAGAGGTGTACCAGTGAGTCCGATAGAAGTGTCAGTCCAAAGCAGATGTCCACCAAAGAACTGCCAGGGGGTGAATTGTTGTACGTCTGTCTCGATGGGGAATGTCAGCCATCGGAATTCCGCTTTTCTGTAGAGAACTTGACAGCTGCAATTCACTTACTTATGAAACAAAACTTGTAGCAGGTTAGTTTACCACAATTGATAACTCTATTACAATTGGAAGTCTTTTCTTAGTATGATTTTAAGGTTGTTTAAAGTTTAAACAATAGAATGTGGAAAGGTAAAAAAAAAAAAGCCTCAGGCATGAGAATCATTAGCATAACCATAGTGCAATCTAACATTTCTAATTGAGAAGGAATCTGAGCGTTTTACATATCAACAAGTCTATTTAACTTTTTGTTACACCCATTCAAGATGGAGACACACCCTACGTGTGCGCAGGTTTTTTTTTTAGACCAACTTAGTTAAAATATATTGATTTTTAACTAATTTTTACCTCAGACTTTAAATGTAAGTTAATTTTATCTTTATGAGAATTACGTTGAAAGCCTTTTTCATTTAACTTTGTCTGGTAAGAATATAGTCTTAAAGTTATATTTTTAACCTTAAAGTTAATGTTACCAAACTTTAAACACACACATAAACATGGTCTTTAATACACAAGGAGAGAAACCTATGTTACGAAGACATGTCATTTTAAACACGAATTTAGATTTATAGTGTCTTAGTCGTTGGGGGGGGAGGTCACCATCCGGAGGTGGCCTCCAGCGTAGCTCCACTTCTAGGAATTGTAGGTTTAGATCTCTGGATGAATCTCTGCGTATTCTAGTTCGTCTGCCTTCAGACCCAAGTTTGGGATCTCTGCCAGGGGGCCCAGTTTCGGCAGGGAGCCCACGGTCTCCGGGTGGTCCAGGATCTTCCCAGACTTCATAGCAGGAGGACAGGCGGGCCAGCAGTGCAGAAGGCAAGGGCCGAGGTGCCCTGAAGTGGCGGCCAGGATAGGCTGCCGTGGCCCAGCCCGCCATGTCTGCTGCCCTGCTCCAGGCGGCCGAGCAGCGTGGAGGGAGCCCGCGCCCAACGCCCCATGCCACACGGCGGTGAGCTGATTCAGGTGTGCGGGCAGCAGGCAGAAACCAGAGAGAAATGTTCCAGAAACAGTCTCGTGAAGAAAGGGCAGAGGCCTTTGGAAACCTCTTCACAAGCAGAAAAGCAGCCCATAGTAGATAGCCAAATTGTCTTCACTTATCGGAGGGGATGCGCAGGTCAGGTCCACGTGGGCTCCATATGTCATTAAGGTTCGGAGGCTCCAGTAGGCTGGGCTAGCTTCGTGGTGGTAGATCAAGACTCAGGGACACACGGCTGGGCAGAGAACGCAGTTTAATCTTTATTCACGAGCGGGCAAATCACCACACCATGTGCTTCTCCATCTTTCTCCTCCGGCTGCGGCAGGAACTCTGGAAGTCCTTAGGGTTTCGGGGGCGGGGACAAGGGGGTGCTCGAAACTAGCAGGGGCCAAACCACCACCTCCCAGAGGTGGGGGGGAGGGGCGAGACCAAACCAATGTGAAGCATAGCAACAATATAAATCACTATTTAATTAATATGAGAGGGGGAAAATTGATTGTATGTCTCGAACTTTTTAAAACACAGACTGAGTCTTTTTAATACATAGGCTGAATCTTTGATATGTTGACTCAAAAGCCTAGACCAGGTAAAACAGAAGCAGCCGGTGGCACAGCTATATACAATTTGCTGGGTATTATACAGCAGATCCTAACAAAGGAACCTTTCAAAGTTAACCCAATTACCAAATAATGTGATGATAACAATAACTGTCCATTGTCTTCTTGAACCCTAAGACAGCAGGAACCTCACATTTCCACTATAGAGCCTATATTTCCCCCAGTCCTGGAACCTTAAGGTGGGGCGCATTTTCCTGCATGCTTCTCTCAATTCATACCAAATAATATTGCATCTGCCGGTCACAACCTAATCAACACAACGAGTGCCACCCCAGCATGCTTCACTTCAGACTGTGTCCAGAGACTTCAGGTGTGGAATGACAACCCTTCAGCTTCATTACTCAGATGAGACCTTTCCTTTCATAGTATTCTCTAAATCCATTCCAGGTGGTTCACTTCCTAACAAAGTCCCAAAACCTAGATATAGACCAGGTCCCCTGAGATAGAGCATATGTTCACATGTATCCATAAACTAGGGCAAAATATATACCTGAAAGCAGAAGTACACAATAGTCTGCAGTGAGTACCCCCCTAACACTTCATCTGCACTATTCCAGCCTTCAGGTCCATAATGGTCAACAATTTGTTTGGCTTTGTATGTTAACTCTCTTTTCAGCCACCAGGTTCCAGAAGCTAGCATGATGCCGACCAGACTTCCCTGGACTGACGACCCCACCAATGTGTCCTGGAGCCCCACTTCTCCAGAGCCCCACCCTACACCCATGTCCAGTGGAGAAGCAATTACAGAAACCAGACCTTCTTTTTATTTATTTATTTATTTTTTATTTTTTATTTAAGAAAGGAGACATTGACAAAACCGTAGGTAGGAGGGGTACAACTCCACACAATTCCCACCACCCGATCTCCATATCCCACCCCCTCCCCTGATAGCTTTCCCATTCTCTATCCCTCTGGGAGTATGGACCCAGGGTCCTTGTGGGTTGCAGAAGGTGGAAGGTCTGGTTTCTGTAATTGCTTCTCCACTGGACATGGGTGTTGGCAGATGGACCCATAATCCCAGCCTGTCTCTGTATTTCCCTAGTGGGATACCGCTCCAGAGAGGTGAGGGTCCAGGATACATTGGTGAGGTTGTCTGTCCAGGGAAGTCAGGATGAGGTCACAGTAGCACCTGCAATCTGGTGGCTAAAAGACAGTTAAGATATAAAGTGGGACAAATTATTTAATAGACAGGAACCCAAAGGGAAGAACAGAGCAGATGAAACTGGGGGTCTTCCTGCGGGAAGAAGCCAGGAAGTGTCAAGGGCAGAGGTGGCACCGGCAGCTGGAGCAGGAAAAGGCATAGCTCCTGTCAACAATTTCTAAGCCCACCTCTAGCACCGGACCTTTCCACAGAGGGCAGTTTCCCATTTGCTGAGGAAATACCAGTCTGGAAAGTGAACAAGAAACAAATATCTTCCGATGAAACCTCCATAAATACATTTGCTATAGGCTTCATTAAATATTCATGGCACGCACATGTACAGGTTGAATTACCTTTAAATATTAAATCTCTTTCCAGTGGTGGAGAGTTGCAGATTCATTCAGTGTTTATAAGGAGCGGGAAGAAGAAGACAGGTTTCATTATCTACTGACAATTTAGCTGCCAGTTTCACTGGGTTCCTAAGGTTAGTGAGGGCTTTCACTCGGGAGAATCTGACATAACACCCAGCATCAAGCCTCTGCCCTGGAAACTGCAAATGAAACTTAAATATGGGGGGGTCGGGCAGTCATGCAGCAGGTTAGTGGAGGTGGCGCAAAACGCAAGGACCCGGTTAAAGATCCTGGTTTGAGCCCCTAGCACCCGACCTGCAGGGGGGGGGGGGTCGCTTCACAAGAGGTGAAGCAGGTCTGCAGGTGTCTATCTTTCTCTCTCCCTCTGTCTTCCCCTCCTCTCTCAATTTCTTTCTGTCTTACCCAACAGCAATAACAATCACAAAAAGGATAAACAATAAGGGCAACAAAGGGAAAAAATGGCCTCCAGGAGCAATGGATTCCTGGTACAGGTACTGAGCCCCAGTGATAATCCTGGAGGCAAAAAAAAAAAAAAAAACTTAAAGATGTACTAAAACCGTTTTTTAAAAAAAGGAATTTATTTATTCATGGGGAAGATAGGAGGAGAGAACCAGACATCACTCTAGTACATTTGCTGCCAGGGATTGTACTCAGGACCTCATGGTTGAGAATCCAATGCTTTATACACTGTGCCCTTTCCCAGACCACATTTTTTAAACAAACAATGAAATAGTGTTTAATTAAATTATTATTATTATTATTTTACTAAAGCACTGATTAGCTCTGGTTTTTGGTGGTGCAGGGGATTGAACCTGGGATATTGGAGTCTCAGGCATGAGCATCTCTTTGCATAACCATTATGCTGTCTCCCCTGCCCAAACCTTAAGTGTTTTTACACACACTTTTGGGAAAAAATGGGCTGTTGGGTGCTTCCTGCCTGCTCTGCTTAAGGCTCCGTATGTTGGCGTCCTCACATTTCCAACCAGCAGGCCACTGGAGTCAAGAGTTGCCTTCTGGGGCTGGTGACAGTGCACCTGATTGAGTGTACATGTTATAACGCACAAGGACCCAGGTTCAAGTCCCTGGTCTTCACCTGCAGGAGGAACCTTCACAAGTGGTGAAACAGGGCTGCAGGTGTCTCTCTGTCTCTTTCCCTTTCTTTCTCTCCCCTTCCTTCTCAATTTCTGGCTGTCTCTATTCAATAAATAAAGATAATAAAAAATAAATTATAAAGGTATTTAGGGAGTCGGGCAGCAGCGCACGTGGCGCGAATTGCAAGGACTAGTGTAAGGATCCTGGTTCAAGTCCCTGGCTCCCCATCTCCAGGGGCGTCGCTTCACACTGGCTGTGAAGCAGGTCTGCTGGTGTCTATCTTTCTCCCCTCTCTGTCGCCCCCTCCTCTCTCCATTTCTCTCTGTCCTAACAGCGACGACATCAATAACAACAATAATAATAACTTCAATAACAATAAAAAAACAAGGTCAACAAAAGGGAAAATAAATAAATAAAACATTTAAAACAATTCAAAAAAGATATTTAAAAAAAAAGAAGAGTTGTCATCCTTTCATGTCACAGAAGGGATGAAAAGAGGTTTCATGGAGGACAGCTGAGAGTATAGAGCCGAGGTCCGTGAACCCAGGGTCAGACTGCGTGGGGGGGACACCCCGCTTCCACTTTCTGAACCGTCACAGAGGGAGCCATGCAGACAGCGCTCTCAGGCCCCGAACAAAATCAGCAAATCAGGCCCTCCTTTCTCGATTTCTTTCTCCTATCCTCAAAACCATCAAACAAACAAACAAGTATGTAAGTGACTGTGGCCATCAAGTACAAAGAAATCTAGATTACCCTTCTCCACTCTTGTCTAGCATCATCTCTCTCTGAGGGGATGTTGGGGCATTTGAGCTCAAGAATGAGGCAATCACTTCTCTACTGGCTCGTGCAGGCACGAGTTCCATTACTTCAAAGACTAAGCTACACACGCTCGCCAGAATAAATAAATTGAACAGAAAATCAAAGGGAGAATAAAGAGAGAGAAACCATGGATGTATGAGGTGCACTGAGTAGCAACAGTGAGCTACTTACTATATAGATGCTAGTTTCTCTCTCAAGCTTTTTTCTTCTTGCCTCCAGGGTTATTGCTGGGGCTCAGTGCCTGCACCATGAATCCACTGCTCCTGGAGGCCATTTCCACCCCTTTTGTTGCCTTTGTTGTTGTAGCCTCGTTGTGGTTATTATTTTTGTTACTGATGTCGTCATTGTTGGATAGGACAGAAAGAAATGGAGAGAGGAGGGGAAGACAGAGAGAGGGAGAGAAAGATAAGACACCTGCAGACCTGCTTCACCGCCTGTGAAGCGACTCCCCCGCAGGTGGGGAGCCGGGGGGCTCGAACTGGGATCCTTACGATGGTCCTTGTGCTTTGTGCCACGTGCGCTTAACCCGCTGCGCTACTGCCCGACCCCCTCTCTCAAGATTTCAAGCCTGAAAGGTGACTAGTCTGGCACATATTCTGCCACTGACTGACTGATACCTGGAATTATAATTCCTCCACCATGGCCTCCATGGGATAAACAGAAGCAATATCACAGGTACTGCCTACCTCACTCACAGGCATGGACTGGGGCCGTAAGGGTGAGATGGGGAGGGGGCAAGCAATGGCACAAGCGGTTGAGTGCACATGTTACAATGTACAAGGACCCAGGTTCAAGCCCTCAGTCCACTCCGGCAGTGGGAAAGCTTCACAAGTGCTCTAATATGCTGCAGGTCTCTCTCTCTGTCTCTCTTTAACAATTTATTTTAATTTTCTTTTTTAATTATATTTATTTACTGAATACAGATAGCTGGAAATTGAGAAGGGAGGGAGAGATAGGGAGGGAGAGAGAGACACAGAGACCCCTGCCTGCCCTGCTTCACTGCTTGCAAAGCTTTCCCCCTGCAGATGGGGACCAGGAGCTTGAATTCGGGTTCTCGCACATTGTAACGTGCACTCAACCAGGTGCGCCACCACCCAGCCCCCTCTATCTCCTGCTCTATCTGCCCATTCTGTCTAGATTTCACTCTGTCTCCATCTAATAAATGAATCAACAAAATGTTCTTATCTCCATCCAATAAATGAACTAAACAAAAAAATTAAAAATTAGAAAAAAAATGGGAAGAAAACAGTGGAGGATGCCATCACCCATCCCTGAAAACAGCCCAGCTACCACCTCAGCACCCCCATCCCCTCTCTGTGGAAATGATGCCCAGATTCATGCCCTGGGCCCCCCGCCCAAAGGTCTTCAGTTGAGTCTTCCGATGTGTTCATCTGTTTATTTTATATTGCACCACGGAATGAACACAGGACCGCCTGAGTGCTAGCGTCTCCCAGGGCACTTTCTGACTTTTAAAAACATTGTGCATATTATGTATATATATCTATATGTTTACTGGGGAAAGACAGAGAGAAATTGAGAAGGAAAGAGAAGACAGAAAGGGAGAAAGGTGCAAGGACCGGCGTAAGGATCCCGGTTCCAGCCCCCCGGCTCCCCACCTGCAGGGGGTTCGCTTCACAGGTGGTGAAGCACGTCTGCCGGTGTCTTTCTCTCCCTCTCTCTGTCTTTCCCTCCGCTCTCCATTTCTTTCTGTCCTATCCAACAACAATGACAGCAGCAACAACAACAACTATGATGATAAACAACAAGGGCAACAAAAGGGAAAAAAAAATCAGAAAGGGAGAGAGAGAAGGAAAGACACCTGCAGCGATGTTTCACCACTTGGTGAACTGTTTCCCATTCCCCCCCCACCCCAAACCTGAGAGAAGTCTCTGAGCCTCAGAGAGGCTCTGCCTACAATCTCGACTTAACCTCACCCCGGGTTTTGCCCATGCCATTTGGAACTATTTAAACCACCTGGACAGCCTCACACCCGTGTCTGCTCAAATTCAGCCCAGGTAAGAACCAAGGTCTCCTGAAATGGGGCCATCTTTCCTTGACTGTACTAGGATCTGAGGTGACTGGCCATGGTGCCACTGCCTTGAGGCCCAGCGTGACACTTTGCAATTCTTCAGCTATAAGGCATCAGAAAGCCTCAAAGTTATAAAGGAAACTCTCAGGAAACCCATTTTCAGCCCTTCCCCACAGCCTCTGTCGTCTGATTCCTCCCTCCCCATGGGGCAGGCTGCAGTGCCAGAGAGCTGCTGGAGCCGGGCGAGTCGCCAAGCACCTGAGCCTTGGTTGGCAAGGCAGAGAGATTCTGGGAAGTGGCTTCTGGGGACAGGAAGGTGACAAGGACCCATGCTGGCTTCCCATCTGACACTTACCTGCAGCACCATCTGTGACACCACCCCCCTCTCAGGCTGGGGACATAATGTGGCCTCTGGGGAACATGAGAGCCCTCCCCAAATTCCAGAGACTTGAGTCTGGTCAGAAAGAGCAGAGCCCACTCCTGCTTCATAAAAGCCCATTGGTCTAAAGCTGCCCTTTGAGAAGCTTCCAGCAGGCTCAATTCACTGCACAGTGTTACATGTTCCCATGTAGCTGACCCGTTCTGCCTGGGTGAATGAATTCCATCACACACACACACACACACACACACACACACACACACACACACACACCTCATTTTACTTTATTGTTTAATTAATTTTATTAGTGATTTAATATTGGTTGACAAAATTATAAAATAACAAGAGGTATAATTCCACACCTGTCCCATCATCAAGGTTCTGTGTTCCTATTCCCTTCATTGGAAACTACCGTATTTCTCCCCAGATGACAGATAAGGGTTGACTATTATTTTTATAGCTATCTGTCTATATTTACATATATTTGCCCATTTTTTCTCTATGGTCCTGCCTTCTCTTCCTTTATAAATCACACTGCCACTTCTGAGTGTTTGCCCCTTCTCACCCCTTTTTTTTTTCTTTTCTCTTTCTGGATCTTGATGGAGTTCAGAGCCCTCTGGTCATCTTTCCCCTATCATTTCTCCCCCTCTGGGAGTATGGACCAAAGTAATATATATATATTTTTTTTGGGGGGTGGGTGGGTGCAGAAAATGGGAGTCCTGGCTTCTTGTAATTGCATCTCTGCTGGACATAGGTGTTGGCAAGTCAATCCATATCCCCAGCCTGTTTCTGTTGTGTGTATGTACTTTTATTTTCCAAAGACAGAGAGAGAGGAGAGAATTTGGAGATGATGGTGGGAAAAGGAAGCACAACACACTGCAGATTTTTCATGTAATATCTTCACATCTTTAAATCCCCAATTTTTACACCATTTTTTTTTTTTTTGCCCTTTTGCAGAGATGTACCTATATGGAAGGAAAATCTCTAGAGTGCGAATTATCACTATAATTCTAAGGGAGACACATCAATAGCTCTGAGAGATGTAAGGGAATCCCCAGAGAGTTCCCCTGTCCCTAGACCCCAGCTAACAATGTCTAGAAAGATCACTGGCAGACAGGGTGCCCTGCTGCCCTGGACCAGACCTACAAGTTACTAAAGTACTTACTGTATTCATCTGGTCTACCTCTGCCACTGATGTTCTTGGCAGAAGAGGAGTTGTCACAGTCTAAACTGGGTCCTTGCACTACACCTTGGGGGCAGCCATAGCAATTACTCAGATGACGACATGAGGAAGACACTTGTGATGCTGGAAGTGAACCGGAAGCTAATGTGTTTGAGTTTTCTTCATTCCTCAGAGGGAACTTGGATTTAATAAGCACAGATGTTCTACACATATTCTCATATTTCCTCCCTAAAAGAACCCTTTAGTATTCCACTTCACACTTCAGAAAAAAATGGATTTAATTTCCTTTCAATTTTAACATTTATTTTTGAATTGAGGACATATTTTACGAGATTGTTACCTCAGAGTTGCTATTTTACATCTCCACTTCCAAATTAAATCATTTTTCTTACATCACATGGCTGGTACACCCCTTTTTTGGACATGCCCACATTTGAATATTTTGTTTCCGTGACTCCATAGTTATTCTTTGCTAAGTTTCATAATTGTAGATATTTGTTGTTTGGGGGGAGATCAGTTCTACTCTTTGTAACTCCATGACCATGCCTCTCAAAAGTCCCCTGTATAGTTATTCTTAGCAATAAAGAAAGAATATTCCCAACAATGGCTGAATATGTTCTCAAACACGAAGCGAATAAGCAAGGGAACTTACGTGCACAGTGGCCCTATTTTTCCATGCACGCAGGGAGGTTCAAGTCAGTCCCCTGGTGCATTGTGGGAAGCTTAGTGTCTTTCTTCTCTGTTTCTCAAAAAAGTCAGTCCAGACTGATGAGTCTCTAGTGACAAACAAAATAATCATAATAAATAAAATTGGCCTTTTTATACACAGAAAAGTAGTCTGGATTTAATCTCCCTTGGACATATCCAAATTCCCATGAAATCAAGAAATTGCTTAACAAGTAGAATATTCCAAATGAAAGTGAATAACTGACTGGGCTTAGAAGGGTCATATCTTTGAATATCTGGTATTATCTTTAAACACGGATTATTGCAAAATCAGAATGGGGTTTACAGAGAATTGTAGTGTTGTTGGCCTGGCCTAGCTAATAAATTACTTCAATAAAATTCTGTAAAACTCTCTCACTGATTTGCGTCTTCTGAGTGACTGGATTATTTTCTTCTCACAGGCTTTAACCTTGTTGAATCCAGAGTCCTGCCAGATTCGTCTTTGTACAGACAGCTGATACATTTCTGAAGATAAACTAGATGCTTAAAATATGCTTATTAACTTTATTCATACGTCATTCTTACTGATTTAATTCACACAATCTTCTGGCCCTAGTTCCAGCCTCTGAGAATAAAACAGAATTTGCATAATGTTTTTGCAGTTTCCAAAACATGTTTGAAATGATATTTTTAGGTGTAATGCCTACCTCTATCTCCCAAATCATTATGCAAGTTAGAGCTAAGAAAACTATGAAGAGTTGCCTGGGACAGTACAACTTTTCAAATTCATTTCTTGACGCACCCAGCATACAGCTCCTGCTTCCCGATCCTATGACTTCACTTGTTTGTGTCTGTTGACTTGGCTGGATGAATGGATGCAACAATCAATTAATCAATCAATGAAACCATCAGAAAACGTGCAGCGAACTCATGTTGTAAAACCCCCAGCTAATTAGAGATCAGCACTAAGGCAATTATTTGGTGTGTTTTTAATTGTTGCTTTTGTTTTTTCCAGCAAGGCTAAGGCAGATGAGAAACAAAATGCAACAACACAATAGAAAGAAACCCAAGAAAACAAATGTCCTCAAGGTACATGTGCATTTGGAGGTATTCAGAAACGCTTGCTTCAGAAAGGGTAGAAGAGTCTGGAGTCACAGTCCAAGTGGTTCCTTGTACATGGTCAATCTTTGCCTTAAAGCTGGAGTTAGTGTCAGAAACACTGTGTACTATCTGGCTCCAGAGAGCCAAGCTGTCCTGATAATATCACATTTGTAACAAGGGAAAACCAAACGGAGGTTTAGAACTGGGTGAGCTTCCCTTTTTAACATAACTCCCTTTCATTCACTCATCTTCCTGAGGGTCCTCAAGCTGGGTGGGCTCTTCCCCTCTACTCCGGGCCCGTACCTCTGTTAAGCTGTATGATTAGGATCCCCCAAGTCACTGAACAAACAGGGTCGGATTCTCCATAGTAGACCTTTTTGTTCATATACATTTCACCGACTTTCATTGGACAGATGAGAGAACGGCTATCATCTCCGCGCTAATAATATCCTTCAGTAAATGATAAAGTCAAGTCCAAAGTAAACGGAGAAGCTTTATCAGCATGTCAAAGCGATCCCCTTACAGCTCAGTACTTGCCAACTGTGCATCCTCTCCCTCGACCTGGCCTCCACTAGGCACATTAAAAGGCACTTACCAGAGTGGGTGTTTGTTTGCCAAAGGAGAGCAGGCCTTGTCACCCCCACTTGTCATTCTCATCGGAGGAAGAGAGGTGTGCGTTACAGCTAGACTCCTTCCTGGATGATCTCTTGACTCGAGTCTGGGGGAAATTCCAAGCTTCCTGCCAAGTTATGCTTTCCCTTTCTCCTTGTTAATATTAACTGATGGACTTTGCTGAGGGAAGGTATCTTTCTGACTGTGAACAGAGAGGACGCCGGTGGTCGACCAGTTCCTCTTCCACCCTGTTGTCAGAGAAGATGAGTCAAAAGGGATTTACACACCCAGTTAATCCTAACAGATGGCCCTTCCTGGGTATTTTCAGGGAAGTTGAAAAATCAATCCACATCCTCCCCAATTTCAAACGAGGCAAATCAGCACAACCAACCTTGATGGCTGGTGAAAAGACAGCAAAATGGACACAGTGAGAAACAGGAATGGGGTTGACATTTTCGAAGGACCCATATCTCACTCATTTAAAATTCGGTGCCTCCTCCCTCCCCAGACTTCTGACATATAAATGATGTAGTGAAATAATTTTATTCTTTCTTTTCCTTCTCTCTCCATTTTGAGTGTGTGTGTTCGATCTGTGACAGCATGTTCAGGAGAAATTGCTAATATATGCCTATGCTTGTGTAATTTGTGTGAGCAAATACTAGTAGGCCCGTGATACACACGTATATACATACAGATGACATTTATATCATTCAACTACATACCATGGGGCTTTTCTGTATAACTAGCAGGAACAATTTCTTTCTCTCTTCCTCTTTCTTTCTTTCTTTTTTCTTTTTTTCTTTTATTTTGCAATTGTAGACTAATATTCCCCCAGGAGTGCATGGCTCAGGGAAGGTGTGATGGGCTATGGAGCCCGACATCATAAAATCCCCATATAAAACCCCTGTCAAGATTGATAGGGACTGAAGTGCTAGATCGCCATGGCTGTGTTGGTTTCATTCCAAACACAGCATGCCTCTGAATGATCTGTCACTACCATCGGACCTAGAGAAGGAAAAGCAAGAGAGAGAGAGAGAGAGAGAGAGAGAGAGAGAGACCTCTCATTGCCACTGATAGGCTGCCAGAGGAAGGCCCAGTTCTGGGGAAGCAGCAGGCCAGGAGAAGTACTCTGGAAAGCTCTGGCTTGCCTTCACACTTCCCAAGACCCCTTCATTCTTCCAAGCAGATTGGTTTGCTCATGCCAACACAGTTTTGAGATAGGGTCTAAGACACAGAGGTTAAGAAGAGATGTCATCTTCATCTTCAGGACTATGTGGTCTAAGGATTAGAGAGACACTTCTGGGAGATGAGCACCTGACGGATGTTGGAAACAAGAGAGGCCAGCCCAGAGGAGCTGATATCTGAGTCCTGCTAAGTGTTCTAAAGGGTCAGTAAAAGTTTTCCATGTAAAGGGGAGGGACTCCATTTAGGGTCAAGGAAAATGACCTAAGGGAGAATAGGTTACACACAGAAGCAAATCATAAAGGTTCTGAGCATCTATCTATGCTACATGACAGGTATATATATAGTGGGGTCTGGGATGGGGAAGAAAAAAAATGGGAAAGAAATTCAGACTTTGCAAAAATTCAAGGATTATAGTATGATAATTGGAGCTCCTCCTCCACTCAAGATGATTTTCCCTTTGGAAATTATGCCTTCCCTAGATCATGAGAATATGGAGGGTCCATCTAAACCCAAAAGGAATCATCAGTAGCCTGAGCAGTAAACAGAGAGGCAGACTGCGGGAGAAAATAGTAATGACAGTAAAACCATGAATTCCTGGTCCAGACTCTGCCACATTGCACCCAATCATTTCCCTCTAAAAATGTGAACCTAACAGAGTTCCGAAAATTCACTTTGCGGGATCAGGTGGTGGTGCACCTGATCACAGTGCACAAGGACCCAGGTTCAAGCCCCTGGTCCCCACCTGCAAGGGGAAAGCTTCGTGAGTGGTGAAGCAGGGCTGTAGGTGTGTCTCTCTGTCTCTTTCCTTCTTTATCTCCCCCTTCCCCTCTCAATTTCCCTCTGTTTCCATTGAATAATAAATTTAAAAAAAGATTTTTAAAAATTCACTTTGCTAGCCTTGGTTTTTCCAATCACCATTTGCAGAAAATAAGAAACTTTCTCATTACTACTACTATTATTATTATTATTACTATTGAGATATAATCAGCTTTGTAATCAGCTTATAGCACTAGTGTCAAATACACAACAGGGTGATTTGATATTTATATACATTGTGAGTTGTTGAAACCTTTCCAATAATAATAATTATTATTATTATTATGTCACTGTGATTTTCATTTTAGGGGTAGCTATTCAACTTATGCTTTTCTCTTCCTTTTGATAGCTCCTCCATTCCAAGAGACTCCTCAGTGGCCATGTCTTCATTTTACAATCCTGTTACTCAAACCACTTCACACAGCATTATTCCAGCCCTGGTCCATGTTGGCCAAAGCTCCTTGGATTGATTATGACTTTTATTCTGGTTAAATCCATTCACATACACTTGAGTCTCTGCTGTCCAAAAAACCTGTGATTTGAAATGCCTACCATGAATGGCCACAAACATCCCGGAGTACAGGGTAGAAATTTCTGAAAAAAATTACCTATCAATTAACTGTAGGGCAGTTCAAATCAAAACCCAAGTCTCAATTCCGTCATACTCACTGAGGAACACAATCTTACCAGTTATCTGCTGTAACCATTAACTTTGTCATCTCCTTTTTAAAAGGGTTTCCGTTTAGCTTGGCACCTGCTTTCTCCTTATCAGATGAAGGAGGAGACGTGTCCAGAGGAGATGAAAAGCCAAGGTAGTTGAATTTTATCCGGCCGTCCAAGTCGCTCTGAAAGCCCCCCAAGAACTCTCCTTTTGTACATTATTATAACAAAACAAATTATTCTGGTGTCACGGGCCTTGAATACCTACTAACCTTGATAAGCACTTACATCTAAACAAAAAGAGAATCAATCTGCATTTTCCTTTCTGCTGGCTAACAAAATGCTTCATTTTTCAGTTGCCATTAAAGGTTATTGCTAGCTTTACATACCACACGAGGCAGTTTGGGTCCATTGTTCATGCATAGTTCCGTCAGAATGTTTCAGGTTGAAGGCATTTTCACAATGCTGCTGCTTTTGTCCTGCCCTCACGCTATTATCTTCAATGTGTTTATCCCAACAGGTCTCTTCAAGAGCTGAAAACTGTCCTCTGTGAAAACATGTCAGATATCACCCTCACTCACAATTGGAATTAACAATGTTCAAGGTCTTAGCGAGCACATTCGAGCGCACACACAGACACACACTTGTGTGCCTGCATGCACGTCTTTACCTGGGAGAACACACAGGTAAGGCTACAAAGTTCCTTCAGCTGGGAGTCGGGCGGTAACGCAGTGGGTTAAGCGCAGGTGGCTCGAAGCGCAAAGACCGGCGTAAAGATCGCGGTTGAAGCCCTGGCTCCCCACCTGCACGGGGTGGGGGTGGGGGTGGGGTCACTTCAGGAGCAGTGAAGCAGGTCTGCAGGTGTCTATCTTCTCTCTCCCTCTCTGTCTTCCCCTCCTCTCTCCATTTCTCTCTGTCCTAGTCAACAATGATGACATCATCAACAACAACAATAATAACTACTACAAGGGCAATAAGAGGGAAAATAAATAATAAAAAAAGTTAAAAAAAAAAAAAACAACAAAGTTCCTTCAATCGACCTTAATGAATCGAAGGAAACTAGCAGTGGTTCAAGATATCCCTTCAACAAGCCATGGAATTCTGAGCCTTCACACCGAGCTCACAAAAACTTCACATTCATACCAGGCTGGACTTTTTCTTTTTATATATATATATTAATACATTTATTACAGTGGTTTAAATTTTTTTTGATTTAATGATGATCGACAAGACTGTAGGATAAAAGGGGGACAATTCCACACAATTCCCACCACCAGAGTTCTGTGTCCCACCTCGGCCATTGGAAGCTTTCCTATTCTTTATCCCTCTGGGAGAATGGACCCAGAGTCCATGGACCCAGGAGCTGGACTTTTAAACGAACGTCTTGTCTTCTGATTTATGTCTTCTTCACTGTCTGGGGCAGAGGAGACAAACACAGCTATTCATTAAGCAAACATCTGTGTATGGGGAGAAATGGGAAACACACTCCTTCTGGAAGCCACAAATACTGGTATTAGAATAATTGAGAAATGGCCACTGGCAGGTATGGTAACACAATTATTATAGATGTAACCTTTGGGAAAGTGAAAACCGAAAGTCTTAACCTAGAAAGATAGATGCACTCAGTGAGAAAAAATGATCACCAAAGATCAACTTCATGATGAAAATGCATCTGAGTAGTGTTTGCAGACCACCACTCCAACAATGACAAATAGCATGGTCAGAGATCAAAAATTAAGGCATAAAATATTGATATTTTAAAATTGAGTTTTCATAATAACAGTAATAATAGAAAAAAAAAAGAACCACACACAAAAGAATGAATTCCTCCTAGTCAGTTTGATACTATATTTTACTGAGTGTGCAGTGATTCTCTTTTTCTGCCCCAGTTTGTACCCTGATTCCATTTTAGATCAATATGTAGTCTGTCTGGAGTAACTTCACATTTATGAAGTTCTGAATGTTGATTGCCAAATACTTAATCTCATTTTTTAAGATATTTTATTTACTTATTTTCCTTTTTGTTGCCCTGGTTGTTTTATCGTTGTTGTGGTTATCATTATTGTTGATATTGATGTCATCGTTGTTGGATAGGACAGAGAGAAATGGAAAGAGGAGGGGAATACAGAGAGGGGGAGAAAAAGATAGATACCTGCAGACCTGCTTCACCGCCTGTGAAGCGACCCCCACACCCCCCCACCCCCCGCAAGTGGGGAGCCGGGGGCTCGAACCGGGATACTTGTGCTTTGCACCATGTGCACTTTGCACCGGCCCCCCACTCCTCAAATGCTTAATCTCTTCACTGCTGATCCATTACTTTACATCATGAAGAAACTTGATGCTGTGATTCTAAAGAATAGGTAAGTCTCAGGGGTCGGGCGGTGGCATAGTGGGTTAAGCACACTTGAAACAAAGCGCAAGGATCCCAGTTCAAGCCCCCGGCTCCCCACCTGCAGGGGAGTCGCTTCACAGGCAGTGAAGTGGGTCTGCAGCTGTCTGTCTTTCTCTCCCCCTCTCTGTCTTCCCCTCCTCTCTCCATTTCTCTCTGTCCTATCCAATAACGAACAACATCAACAGTGGTAATAATAATAACCGCAACAAGTTACAGGCTACAACAACAAGGGCAACAAAAGGGGGAAAAATGGCCTCCAGGAGCAGTGGATTCATGGGGCAGGCACCGAGCCCAGCAATAACCCTGGAGGGAAAAAAAAAAAAAAAAGAATAGTGAAGTCTTATTAAATTTTATCCAGGGCCTAGTTTGAAGCAGTTCACAATGATGGAAGAGATGCTGATTAACAGAAAAATAACAGAAGCACTGGCTGGACTGTATGGGTACCCTCCACCGAGTTTAAGCCTAACACTGCTCCACTCAGAAGTTATGGCTTCATGAGTAGTCCAGGGAAGTAAGAGAGAGCACACACTTATGAAGAGTATAGATTTTATGTCACTGTCTAGGGTGTGCCCGGAGGGGAAGTAAAGTTGAATGAGAGAGATCACACATTTGTCCTAGAGCATTACCTAAGCTAAAACAGTGTCTAAGCAGGGAGCAGTCGAATCACATCATGTGTTAAGTGCTGGATCCCGCTATGAACGGGTTGAACGTCATTTCAATACTGCCATCTCCTCATGAGTTTTCCAATGAACCTGCTGTTGATTATAACCTCAGTGCACACTAGTATGTTTTGGGAGTTGGGCTGACCATTTAAATTGGGTAGGAAGTGAAGTCATGGAGCCTTAATTTCTTTCTCTCTTTCTAATATCCCTTCATCAGGGAGGATCCTTCCTTCCTTCCTTCCTCTCTCTCTCTCTCTCTCTCTTTTTCTTTCTTTCTTTCTTTCACCTCCAGGGTTATCACTGGGGCTCAGTAGCAGCACTACGAATCCACTGCTCCTGGAGGCTATTATTAATGTGGAGGCTACTTTTAATGTGGAGGCTATTTTTAATATGGATAGAGAGAAATGGAAAGAGGAGGAGAAGACAGAGAGGGTGAAAGATAGACACCTGCAGACCTGTTTCATCACCTGTGAAGCGACTCCCCTGCAGGTGAGGAGACGGGGATTTGAACCGGAATCCTTTAGCCAGTCCACCTGCGCTCAACCCGCTGCGTTATTGCCCGACTCCCCGAGTTTTGATTTTTCTATAGTGTTTCTAAAGGAGTATTTCTGGATTCTGTGTTTTATAATTCTAAGTGCTCACAAACATTTTTAAGTTCATCCATCAAGAAAGTAAAACCCAGATGAACTATCTGCTTTGAATTCCTCTTGCTACTTCATCCCTCAGTCCTGTCCCACGGTGACAAAGCTCATCGAAAGGTTAGAAGTGGACCAGTCAGTGGTGCAGTTGGTTGAGAGCATATGCTACCATGTGCAAGGATGCAGGGAAGTTCAAGCCCCGAGTCCCAGTCTGCAGGGGTGAGGAAAGCTTCACAAGCAGTGAAGCAATGCTCTGGTCTCTCTCTCACACACACTCTCTCTCTCTCTCTCACACACACACTTTCTTTTTCTCTTATGTTCATTCTCAACTTCTCTTTCTCTATCCAACAAATACAATATTTTTAAATTGGAAGAATGTTTTTGACATTCCATAAACACCAGCTCAAAGAATCCAAAGACCAAGCTAAAGTCATCTAGAATTTCTCCTCACCCCAAGGCATCCTCTCATTATAATGCCAAATTAAAGTTACTTAAAGAAGAGGAAACATTTACTCTATTAAAGTGGAAGCCTTTTCCTCCCCCTCCCCCAGAAACAAAAATACTCTTATGAGGATGGGAATGCCACCTAAAGGATTTTAAAATACATTTTAAAGCCAATAAAACATTGTTTAGAGGTGGGTATTTGTATTATCCACAGACTTTTCTTTCTTCAAAAGGGGTCCCTGCAGAATTCTAAATGGTGGACTCCCCTGGTGCATTTAAATGGTGTTTACAGATCATTAACTACTCACAAAAAGACCAGTGCAGAAAAACTCCCCAAGTAGGAGACTCTCCCATTGATTAGCCAAACTTGAAGAGAAGCATGCCTGAGAGATGGAATTCAGTTTGCAGGAAAGGAAGTTTCCTAGTTTTGGAATATGTCTTTGCTTGCAAGTCATTCTGTATAAAATGTCTTCGTATTTGCAATCAGATCTCAAAATTTAAGAACATTCTATTTAATATTGAAGTATTTGGGCATTGTATGAAAGTGATAAAATGAGTAAATGCATCAAATTACTCCTCAGATGTTGACATTTAAATGGTTTTACCAGGATTTTAAAAAGTTCAATAAATAAGACTATTAATACCTGATGAGCACATATTTTTGTCCTCTTACTGTGTGATTCCTAAGTATTAACCTATAAAATTTGATTTTAAAAATTACATTATATAAATTACATATATCATTTTATATATCTTTACTTATTTTCTTTCTTTCTTTATTTATTCCCATTTGTTGCAAAAAAAATTACATGATTTTTAATGTTCTTGTCCAAACGCTTTTCAAAAAATAATTTGAAAATACCTTTTTCTCACCACTTTGACTTTTTTAATTGAATCTTTATTGACTATCCTGACGTTTCTTGAATCTTTAGCTAAAACCACAAATTAGTACTTGTTTTTAAACAATTATTTATCTTAAAATAGTTTTTTTTTAATTTTTTATTTAAGAAAGGATTAATGAACAAAAACATAAGGTAGGAGGGGCTTAAAATAGTTTTAACATGTGCATTTCCTGCTGGGAGCTAAGGATCTGTGCCTATTCAGTACTTTTCTATTGGGAAACTTAGTGCATTTCTTGTTGATTTGTCTGAGCTCTTTACATGTTAAGAATAATACTTTTCTCAAGTCAGTTACAACTTTTTCCCCCCTTTGTAGATCTTTGCATTTCAATGTTGTTTGTGGAATTTCTAATTTATACTTTTGATTTGGGGGACAATCTTGAATCAGAAAAGCCATTCTCAAGAAATGATATGAAAATAAAGCATGTATGTTTTCTTCAGATGTTTTTAATGTGCTTTTAAAAATACCTTTCCCAGTGGAATAAGTAGGGTCTTTCTTCTAATCTCTAAAACTGTTTTGCTGCCATAGTGTGGAAATTACAATAACTAGTTTGCAGAGTTCCCAGCATTCTATGAAAATGACATTTAAATGCCCCCCCCCCAGAAGGTGATAAAAATGAAAGTTCAGTAAAATTTCTTATTGCAGCTGGCAGAATCTGATATACCAACATGGGATGATCACATGAACCAAAACAAAATGCATCTTTAATAGCTCTGAGCAGTGCAAATGTCAGTAGGCCATTTGCCTAGGACCGATGCAAAATAGCTACACTTTATAGGGACATCTTTGAACCAGATTTCACAGTGACCTCTTTCACCCTTTCATTTTCCTTGTTTTGTTTGTGATGAGAAGTCAAAGCGTCCGGAGATGAATGGACTCATCTCAACTCTTTGCACGGAGGCCTGGGGAAAGATCCTCTCCCTCAAAGACCTCGCCCTACCCCCACCCCCCACCCTGCTGTCCAGTTTAATGGGGTTGGCCTGCCTTGCCTTCTCCTATCCCAGCTCCTATATGAATCATTTTCAGGACTGAGTTCTGATCATTATATACAAGGTCACTTTTTAATTAGAACAATACAGTAAAACATATGCTCAGAAGATAAATGAGGTACAAAGCGAGCTGTGCTAGAGTGAACCCTTTTATTGGAAAGCCCTTAAAAATAATAAGCGTCATGTATAGTCCAGGGGCCTTTGCAACATATTTCAGTGCAGCAAAGTGCCTGCCATGGTGAATGAATGCCCTGTTAGAGTGAACAATCATTTGGCAGCATAGGTTATTTTAATGGACACATCACTTTAAACGAAGCCTTCGCCATCTGTTCTGCCCTCTAATTACAGATGCAAAAAGAACATAATTCACAATTGCATCATAAAAAAGTAAGATATAAGTGATTTAAATGCATGTGTATCTTCCTTATTCAATGCGGCATGCAGCTGTTATGTTGTTTTCATGTTTCAAACACAAATGAGGGTAGAAATCGCTCTTCTCAAAGAAGTGAATTCTCTGAGCCAGATCATATTTTTTTTTGGGGGGTGGGGGTGGGGGTGGAGGTGGGGGTAGGAGCTGGGCGTGGAGGTGGAGGGTATGAACAAATGCAAAAGCAAGCACATGTTCTTAGAACCCCTTCGCTTCAAACCCAAGGCGAGGCCATTCTGTAGTCTGAGCACTGTGGTCCCTTGCCATGCGTGATGGAGTGTTTGTGTGTGTGTGTTTGAGTTAAAATCTCATTTCCAGGTGATTCTTTATTAGGTTTTCCCATCTCAGTGACTGCTCAAAGTAAGCAACAGCCAAGCCTTGTGTTAGAACAAAGAAATGTTCATTCAGAAGAAGGTGAGTGCACGAGTTATCCCAGTATCAAAGAGTCAATTCGTGGTGTAAACCCACACACATCTTAACACGAATCCTTTTTGATTTCCCAAGGCTAAGTCTTACTAGCAGGAAGCTGGAACTCAGTCCCAGCTTAATGATTACTCATTTGGGGCTTGGGGGGGAGATAACTTAATATGCGAACTTCAAGGTGACCTTACCTCCTCACTGAGAAGCTGTAAAATATCCACTTGTACTTAGTACCTCACAAGGCCACAATGTACTCAGAACACACTTTCAGTTCTTGAAGAAAAACTCTAGGTTTATTTTAGAGGGATCCGATCAGTTTTTCAAGCAATGAAATTGGGCAGTCCTGTGAAAAGGTCACAGTAATAATAGAGCATAATGTTCAACGTTAGGGGAAATTGCGAAAAGATGTTATTAAAATTATTACTACTACTATTATTATTATTAACCACCAGGATTATCTGTAGGGCTTGAACTCTACTAAAGTGGCCATTGTTATTATTGTTTGGAAAAAAACAATGAGAGATAGAGAAGAAGAAAGAGACAGAGAGAAGATACACCTGTAATACTGTTCCACAACTGTGAAGCTTTCCTCCTGCCCTAGCTGATGGGGCCTGGGGGAGCCTTGAACATCCATTCCCAACTACTTTCTACCAGGTGAATTAATTGTTAAAGAGCAGAAGTAAGTCATTTAAAAAGCTGTACAGATTAGGGAAAACTCCAAATCATAAGTTGTTCCATAATAAAATAAAATTGTCCTGTAAAAGTTCTCACTTTAGTTTCTCTGTGTTCGTGTTAAAAGTGACTTCTACATCATGAAGTTATTGCTAACAGATGAATATTTTGAGTGTATTTGCTAAGTTGTTTAAAAATACACCCTAACCCCAAAAGTTCATCTGCAATTTGCCGAACAACAATTTCTTCTCTTTTTTTTTTCTGCACAGATTAATCAGATCTCAGCAATAGGCAATATAGCATAAATATAATTCTATTTAAAATATACCAAAAATGATCTTGTATGTTCTAGTGATAACTAACATATAAAATTACGATTAGGTAAGTCACTTATGAACATACGTTTACTTTCACACAGAGAAATGCTATCCAACACAACAAGATTCATTCACACTTATTTGCTTACAGGTAGTGATGTTTCTTGTTGGCTAGTGGGCTGGTGCCTATGTTACACTTTTACACCATCTCTAAGTATAATTTACAAGCACAGAATTGCCGATACTAACAACCACGTCTGCCCTTGGGTGGTTGTATCACAAGAAAGTAAATGTTTCTTTGTTTAGACGTTAACGAATATTTGAGTTATTTACCTTTTTTTTTTTTTTTTTTTTGCTACTAAGACTAATTCTGCAAAAACTTCCGTGTGGACCTATGTTTTCAGTTCACTTGGATTTGTACCATGGAATAGAATTGCTGGCTCATATGAAAATGCTTAAGTATAACTTTTTAAGGAATGGCCAAACTATTTTCTAAAGTGGTTGTACTATTTTACCACACATTTTGCTATGTAGTATTTTCATGGTCTTTGGGCTCAGAATATATTCTAATGTCTATCATGAGAAATAATAGTTTAATTCTTAATTTTCAAATATATTCTATTATACTACATTTAAGTTTTATAGGTTTATCTTTGTTATCTCTTGTCCTTCTCACGTGTATTTATAATGCTGTATCTACTTGAATACTTGATTATCTTTAATTACATGCTTATCAATACAATTGAAATTTTATTTACATAAAAAAGGAAGAAAATGGTTGCTAGGAGCAGTGGTTTTGTAGTGCTGGCACCGAGCTTCAGCAATAGCCCTGATGGCGATAAAAAAAAAAAAATTGAAAAAATAAAAGAAATGCTTTTTGATCTTTTGAAAAATATTTATTATTGGATAGAGAGAGACATTGAGCAAAGAGGAGGAGATAAAGAAGAGAGGCAGAAAGACATTTGCAGCCTTGCTTCACCACTTATAAAGCTTTCCCCCTGCAGGTGGGGACCAGGGGCCTGAACCTGGGTCCTGGTGCACTGTGATGTATGCACTTACTCAGCTCTGTCTCTACCCAGTCCCAAAATAAATATTTTATGCACTGGCTTTACAAATGCTAAGAATTCAGAGTAGTTTGAAATAATCAGAAAAACTACATGAACTTAAAATTCCGAAGACCAAACAAATTTGAGTGTTAAAAGTTCTCTCATCCATATTCAGACCTACTTCTGAACTGGTGTGTTGAAGAGTGTCTGTTCTAGCTGGAGTGGACATTGTTTAGTTTTCTCCATATACCATTTAAGACTGGATCACACACTGATTGAAATTTAAGCGAGTAAATCAACTCATTCTGATACTTAATTTATAGGATAACTTGATGGTTGGCATTTTTAAAATCACCACTTTATGGAAATATAACTTCACCGGAAAATTCCTCCTAAATATTTCTGAGTCTAAAAATCACCTCATTATTCCAAGAATGTTTAAAGGACTCTTGTTTAAAGAAGTACCGCAATGAAACCTTCCAAATTCAGAGCTTTCTAAATCTCAGCAACAATTTGAGAGAAGGAAAATTTTTACTTTTTATTAGGAGGATTAATAGTTTATAGTAAATATTACTATGGGTGCATGTCTAAAGTTTCTCAGTTTTCTACAATACACAATCATCCCCCTCTAGGCCAGGTTCTCCTCCACCATCATGTACCAGGATCTGAAAGCTCCTCAGCCCCTTGAAAGAAATATTATTTGAAGATATATTTAATTATTTTTAAAATTGTATTCTGAGATCACAATACTACTACCATTTTATGACTCTTAATATACCTTGGAATAAATGACAAATTATAAAACTCAAGTTGTTCTTCAGCTGACTTTTATAGTTTTTAAATATTTTTATTTATTTATTATTGGATAGAGACAGAGAGATTGAGAGGGAAGGGGTGGATAGAGAGAAAGAGAGACAGAGACACCTGCGAACCCATTTCACCATTTGTGAGGCCTTCCCCCTGCAGGTGAAGACCAGGGGCTTGACTGACTTTTATCTTACACCTTTGCAAACTTCAGAATTGTTTTAGGAATTTTCAACTAACTATTGTTGGAATATGGAAGCGGGGTTACCTTTTGTAAGCTAAAAATCGGTCTATTAAGCATAAGAGCTTATTAACTAGCCAGCTATGGAGACTTACATCTTAAATGCAGAATTTTATAATGAGCTGATGTGTCTTACAGAGAATCAGGATTCATCAGCCGTAAGAACAAACACACCCAGCATTAGCAGTAAGACTTCACAGAGAGGGAGTCAGGTGGTAGTGCAGCAGATTAAGCACACGTGGCGCAAAGCGCAAGGACTGACGTAAAGATCTTGGTTCGAGTCCCTCGCTCCCCGCCTGCAGGGGAGCCTGTGAAGCGGGTCTGCAGGTGTCTGTCTTTCTCTCCCCCTCTCTGTCTTCCCCTCCTTTCTCCATTTCTCTCTGTCCTATCTAACAACAACAACAACAATAATAACTACAACAATAAAAAAAAAAAAGAGCAACAAGAGGGAAAATAAATAAATAAATAAATACTAAAAATTTTTTTTAAAAAAAGACTTCATAGAGAAATAGGCTCATTTTAGAGGGAAAATAGTTTAGTTTTAAAATTATTTTTATGATAACCAATATTTTTCTAGAAAAATATTACTCAGAAAATCAAACTGAAAGGAACCACCTCCTTGCTAGTATGACCTTCACGTAAGACTGTATATACTATGTTTACTTTAAAGAATTTAGAAAAAAAAGTTAGATTACTATTTCTGAACATGTAGCTTTCTGGACAAGATTGACTCCATAACTTATTCAAATGAGCAGTCCTCTGTACTTAAATATGTGTCATTTTTGTCCTTGGAATGACAAATGCATCACTAGAAAAAAATGTCTCACTTTAACTTTATGTTTCAATTAAATCACAGATAGCTCCCCCCCCCTTGCAGATTTTAGTTGCATTTCACTTAAAAGACAAATAAGGGCACCACACTTTGGATCAGGCACTTTACAACTAGAACTAAAACTAGTATCTTAACAAAAAAAATTAAGATACAATTTTAAAACACATCTATTTATCAAATGGTATATGCATGAATCCACCTTTAGACCAAGACTCCAAGACCAAACTGGATACAGGAATTCAACTAATTTTCCCCAAAATATTTTGCACTGTGTTTTCAACACAAGAGTGTCACATTTCCAACACTAGAAGCAATAACTTCTTAATTTGGATCATGAAATACATGTTGTGGGAGTCGGGCAGTAGTGCAGCGAGTTAAGCACATGTGGCACAAAACGCAAGGACTGGCAAAAGGATCCCGGTTCGAGCCCCTGGCTCCCCACCTGCAGGGGAGTCCCTTCACAAGCTGTGAAGCAGGTCTCCAGGTGTCTATCTTTCTCTCCCCTTTTCTGTCTTCCCCTCCTCTCTCCATTTCTCTCTGTCCTATCTAACAATGACAATGCCAATAACAACAACAATAATAACTACAACAACAATAAAAAGACAACAAGGGAAACAAAAAGGGAAAACAACTTTAAAAAAAAAGAAAAGAAAAGAAATACATGTTGTAACAAAATCCTCCCTCAGGTAGATTAACTGAGTCTGGTATTACAAATTCTATACAAAGACCACACAACCAAATGTAGTACTGATAATGGTACCAGAGCTGTGATCATTATTTTGGTCACTGATATCCATGACATGAGTAATCATAGCAATGATAATAATGGTGTTTGTGGTGTCAGTGATGACAAGGTGATGACAGTGATGGTGGTTCTTGTGACAGTGATGATTGTGAGTACATGAAGGCGGTCAAGATGTTACTGAAGGCAACTATGGCATGATGATAGTTAACGTTTATATGAAACAACCATGTTCTGGACCGTTAAAAATGCCTTACTTGGTTTTTGGTTTGTGGTATCTCCATTCAGTCCTCTCCACAGCCTCATGATGAAATGACAGACAGATCTGAATGTCCTAGCTCAGGAAATGGCTCTGGAGCCCTGAAGTTGCTAGCAACGCCCATCAGTTTACCCAGCTCAGTCCTATGTTATCCTACTGCAAATTCATTCTTGGCTTAGCAAATACTTGAAATGAGGCAAATAAATGACCGGACCCAAATACGTCATAATGAATTGAAAAATTATTATTGTCATAATAATCTGTATACTAAGGAAATAAGCAAAATAGAAGACTCTTCCATATTATTATATTTGTGTATGTGTGTGGATGAGGCACATGTTCATATATTTGGAAACAGTCAAAACTACTGCAGTGCAGCACCTCTCAGTTCAAGACAACAAAATACATTTGGTTCTCAATGAACATACACCTGTCTATGAGAAGCACCAGATTACTCATTATAAAGAAGACAGGGTTAATATTCATTCTCAAGGAGCTCAGATTCAGTTGCAAGCACAGCATGAATTCACAGAACCATGGATCACTTCCAATTAATTAAATGCAAAGTATCCAATCATTCTACTTGCCTTATAGAACCTTTTTCACAACCTCCGTCCCAGTGAGATGGGCGTCATCTCTCCAGCTGGTCCTTTCTAATCTTTCTAGTGCTTTACTAATACTTGTAATTCTGTGGACTGCTCCTCTCCACATTTCTGCTATATATATTCTCTCTTTTTTATATTTTTATTTATTTACTGGATAGAGACAGAGAGAAATTGAAAGGGATGGGGGAGACACAGAGGGAGAGAGACAGAGAGACACCTGCAACTCTGCTTCACCACTCATGAAGCTTTCCCCCTGTAGGTGGGGACCAGGGGCTTGAACCCTTGTGCACTGTAACGTGTGTACTTACCCAGGTGTGCCACCACCTGGCCCCCCATTTTGTTTTCTTATCTTTGAAATGGGTAACAACCTTAGAGGGTTATTATGAGCTAATGACAATAAAATAAAATCTTCCTGACCACACAAGTAGCACTCAATTATGAAAACTAAAGTCAAGAGTGTCCTTGTAGAGTACAACCTATCCCTGCACCTAACTTGCTGAGAAGACTTATAAATCGAATGCAATCTTGTTCACAACTCTGAGAGCTTCTAGAAGACTGCATTGGGCATTTTTCTGTGTCCTCTCACATGAGAATAATGAAGCATGTGGCAAATGCTAATGGTGCAATTAGCACCTGAGGAAAAATGTTCACCGGGATTTAGAGAGAGGTCAAGGGAAACTTGCTCTGGAACGTGGGCTGAACTGTCTTAAGGAATATAAGAGAGTTCATTCTGGGAGGGAAAACAAGATGACAAAATTAATCAAGGGCCGGGGGAGGGTTGGCGCTAAGTAAAAGAGAGCTGGTTAGAATGAGATTAAGTAAGGCCTGAAAAAGTGAACTCACATGGAGGGTTATGCTAAGAGTTTAGACACGAAGGTCGGAGACCCAAATGGAGTGGCAGAAATAGAAAAGGCAGGATGGAATGGTAGAGGCAAAAATTGCCACATGACCACTATTCACGCACGAGGAGCAAGCAAGAAAGGGAAGTTAAGATTTGGGGGTGGGGGGAAGGCACCTAAATTTTTATGTCTAGAGAACAAAATCTACGACAATCGCACAAATAGGACAGTGCCTGAGAAAGCAGAGCATGTTGTCCCTAAGTGGACAGAGGCATTGAGCTTCAGGTATGACTAGTATGAGACGCACAGGGCGTCCAACTGGATGTGTCAACTGAGTCATTTCTGTGTGAGGATGAATCACTGAGGGGGAGACTATCAATAGAAAGCTAGATACATAAGGATACTGGTTCAAGCCCCGGCTCCCCACCTGCAGGGGAGTCGCTTCACAGGCTGTGAAGCAGGTCTGCAAGTATCTCTCTTTCTCTCCTCCTCTCTGTCTTCCCCATCTCTCTCCATTTCTCTCTGTCCTATCCAACAATGAGGACATCAATAAAAACAATAATAACTATAGCAACAATTTAAAAAACAAGGGCAACAAAAGGGAAAATAAATAAATATAAGAATTAAAAAAAAATGTCGGGGGTCAGGCGGTAGCGCAGTGGGTTAAGCTCACGTGGCACAAAACGCAAGGACAGGTATAAGGATTCCGGTTCAAGCCCCCGGCTCCCCACCTGCGGGGGGGCGGGGGGGGGTGGGTCGCTTCACAGGATGTGAAGTTGGTCTGCAGGTGTCTTTCTCTCCCCCCTCTGTCTTCCCCTCTCTCTCTGTTTCTCTCTGTCCTATCCAACAAGAGGACATCAGTAACAACAACAATAATAATTACAGCAACAATTAAAAAAACAAGGGCAACAAAAGGGAAAATAAATAAATATAAAAAAATTTTTTTAATGTTTGGGGTCGGGCGGTAGCGCAGTGGGTTAAGTGCACGTGGCACAAAGTGCAAGGACCGGCATAAGAATCCAGGTTCGAGCCCCTGGCTCCCCACCTGCAGGGGAGTCGCTTCACAGGCGGTGAAGCAGGTCTGCAGGTGTCTCTCTCTCTCCCTCTCTGTCTTCCCCTCCTCTCTCCATTTCTCTCTATCCTATCCAACAACGAGGACATCAATAACAACAACAATAATAACTACAACAAGGGTAACAAAAAGGGAAAATAAATAAGTAAATAAAAAAAAGAAAAAAAAAAGCTACATACAATTAACTCCTTAAGTTAACTAATCCGTGGACACATCATGTTGACCCCAGGCTACTAAAATCATCCTACAGAACCAATGGCATAATATTCCTCAGAATACAAACTCAAAGCCTTATTTCTCTAAGGACCCAGAGCATGGGGGCTGTTGTTGCTATTATTTGTACAGAGAGTATTTTTGGGTTAGGAAAAAAAAACCCCCGACTGTTTTTCCATTTCTTTCATCGGCTGCAATAGTCTGATCATAGGAGACCATAGCTCTAGAAATTAAGGACGAGAGAAATCCTTGCTGGCCTAGTCCAGTTCTCAGTACACACACACACTGGAGTGGCCACAGCCTGCAGGGCCACAAATTCAAATGGATCAACATACCAGGCTTTCCCTAAAACAAAGTGTTCTGTTGCAATCAAATAAAAACAGCGTTCAGTCACAAAATAAAACCTTTGACAAGCCAGAACACATGCTCGTTTCAAAGAATATTTCAACTCTGATATTTAAAATAAGCAAACAAGACCCATAGTGACTCACTCCCACAGGACCTTCCACATGCAGAGGTCCCTGCCTGGAAAGTCCATTTTTAATGGTGTGTTTACAAAATGATGTGTCCTCAAGTCGAACTAAGAAAACTCCTAAGACCCGTCTATTTTAATTCCACAGCATGAGCCTAAACATAGGAAATATAGAGTGAAGGAAATGCTTAGTCATGCATGTACTTCAAATTCACTGACCTTTCTAGATGAGATGCCAGCAGCACCTTTAGTTAAGATCACACTCTTGAATGGTCAAATGTTTCTTTAAAAAAAAAAATCTAGCTTAATTTACTTATTTAATGAGAGACGGGGAGCCAGTTCATCACTCTAAGATATGCCGCACTGAACTTGGACCTCACACATAGCACGCCTGTGCTCTCCCCCTGACTACTCACACTATTTTCTTATATATATATATATTTATTTTCTCTTTTGTTGTCCTTTTGTTGTTGTTGTTGTAGTTATTGTTATTATTGATGTCATCGTTGTTAGATAGGACAAAGAGAAATGGGGAGAGGAGGGGAAGACAGAGGGGGGAGAGAAAGAGAGACACCTGCAGACCTGCTTCACTGCTTTTGAAGCAAACCCCCTTCAGGTGGGGAGCTGGGGGCTCAAACCGGGATCCTTAAGCCGGTCCGTGTACTTTGCTTCACTTGTGCTTAACCGGCTGCACTACCACCAACTCCGCACATTGTTTTTCTTAATCATTGTCTTAGAACATAGGGAACTTGAGAAATATTTTTAGATATGTCTAGTTTGTCTGTTTTGCAGATAAATGCTGAGGGAGACGAAATGGTTTTCAGAGTTCAATGAAAAAGAAGAAAAAAAAAAAAAAAGGAGACTAGCCCTGAACCAGGCCCAGAACCCACCCCATGAATTATCCCATCGGCCCTGCTGCCACTCATCGAGCTTCAAGACTTGTTTCAGGACATCCTCTTCTGGGTTTGTCCAGTGACCTACAGTCATTGCTGTGTTTTGAAACAGCCGTGGGAAAGGAAGACGAGGTAAAGAGGCTGAACAAACTCAGTCAATGTCAGTGAGAAGATCTGTGTAGAAATGTCACTGTCTCAAGCAGCCCATAGCACTAAAAACACGGAGGGTCCAATAATTCCAGAAAAAAAATGAGTTAGAAGAGATACTGCATGGAGAAGAGAACGCCGGCAATTCTCGCCATTTCACTACAATTCTTCCAGGCAAAGCCCACATCTCTTCTCCTTTCTACTATGACAAGGTTTCTGTTTGCCCATATTCTACTGTTGTTTTTGTTTGTTTGTTTGTTTGTTTGTTTTCTGCTCCTACATAAGAACGCCCAACACTATTCTGGAGTCAGCCGTGCTACTGTTGGGCGCCATGAGGCCTCTGTTCAAACACTATTCTATGTACCAGAGTCCAGAGGAAATGGACTGCTTGAGAACCCAGTGGGATGACAGATTCAAAGTTTCTGGAGAGAACGAGGCAACTGACAAGGTAGAAGCAGAAAGACATAATTGAATTCACACTACTGTTTCCTCAGAAGCTAGACCTAGGATGTAAAAATCTAAATGACACTCTAAGATAGCTTGTAGGTTTCTAGGGAAGAAGAAGGGAAAAAAAAGAGACCAAACTTCTGCTCGATTGAAATATCCACACACACATAATAATATCCTGAAAACAATGAATCCAGGAACTCCAGAAGAAAAAGCACAAGGTGGTTAGTGACATCAACCTTCTTGAAAACGCGATGGATTTACCACTATGTCAGAATCTGGTGGTTACATGGAAAAGTTTAAAACAAGTACTTTGACTTCATGAGGAACTATATCAAATACCTCCTTCTCCCAAGGAAAATACCAAACCGAAGTGAATAGGGAATAAGAAGGTACTCTGATTTCAACAAATGCATCTTTCAAGTTGTGACTACTCATATTTAGGGTAGATCCATGGATGGTGCAATCCCAAATAGCTTCCCATCAATGCAGATGTTTTTAAATAGGAGCTTCAAACAAGATTATCTAAAATGGAAGCACCATTGTATTGATGGTGGTTTTTTGTTTGTTTGTTTGTTTTTGTTTTTTTAATAATTTGGATGAGTTATTCCTAAAATTTATGTTCAAATGATGCAAAGTGTATCGTAAACAGGAGACACAAATTTAACAGGAGAATGGGAAGGAAAAATCAGTCAAAAGTTATAAGCCGGGAGTCGGGCTGTATCGCAGCGGGTTAAGCGCAGGTGGCGCAAAGCACAAGGACCGGCATAAGGATCCTGGTTCGAACTCCGGCTCCCCACCTGCAGGGGAGTTGCTTCACAGGCGGTGGAGCGGTGAAGCGGTCTGCAGGTGTCTATCTTTCTCTCCTCCTCTCTGTCTTCCCCTCCTCTTTCCATTTCTCTCTGTCCTATCCAACAACGACGACAACAACAATAATAACTACAACAATAAAACAACAAGGGCAACAAAAGGGAATAAATAAATAAAATAAAATATTTAAAAAATTTATAAATAAAATAAAATATTAAAAAAAAAATTATAAGCCAGTTAAAGTAGGATTGATCTGAATTCTACTACTGGTGTTTAAGTAGCAATTTTCCTCTGGCATTCACATCTTAGCTTCAGTATTTCTTTAGCTTGAACACAGAGGAGCTGTAAATCCTTGAGTGATAGACTCTCCCTGCTGTACATATCATATCTGTGGGCAGTTCTTGGAACCTGGATCTGCTTGAGCCCTTACAGGACATTCTGAAGACAGAGAAGTCTCACTAGAGCTGGAGATGACTCCACTTAGCTTCCAATTTGTTTTACTAGTGAAAGGACAGATCCAGAACGGTAGCATGTGGTTAAGAGATCTGGGATAACATTCAGGCAAGGCAGTGCTCTCTGACCAATTGAAATCACCCAGAAGCCATCAAGTCCAAATAGGTTCTTTGTTCTGTCTCTTATATTCTTTCTTCCTAAACCCAAAAGCCAATAATTCAAAAGATGTACCTATAATGATGCCTAGTCAAACAATGATAACCTGATTGCACAACACAGCATGTTCCTGCCTTCAGCATGTAGAATTTTTGAAGTCATGTTGTCCAGGTATGTGCTTGTTTTCCCATTTCCCATTTAATAGCAGAATGTCCCCAGGAGAGCATTCCACTCTGTGATCATCGGAAACATAACCAAGGTGGGTCATAAAAGTCTTTCCAGTCACAGAATTGAATTACATGTATTTTTCAGCCTTGCTTCTTAACCCCCCCCAACCCCCACTCTTTTTTTTTCTCTACTCCAGGACTTGTTCAAGGATGTCCAGAAAAATGAAAGAAAGCACTGTGACCATGCAGGATGGCAGGATAACCAAGCCACCTCTTTGTTGGCAAGGAGCAGACGCCCCCAACCCAGTCACCAGCCCACCCCACATCTCTCAATGCCAGCCCAGCCTCGCTGTGCCCTTGGTTCTCTCTCCTGGGGCCATAATGTGAGGGTTGGGAGGAAATGTTGTCTTTGGGAAATAGCAAAATTGTGTGACTACATTAAAGTCAACACTATTTATTTTCACCTCTTGTCCTGTGAGCTGACAAAGGGACACCACTGTTTGGCCCAACCCCCAGCACAGCTGCAATAGAAAACGGCAGGGACTGGTACTTTCAAGTGTCAGAACTTTTGTGCCCGACTACTAGTTTATGAGGCTGATGTCAAGCATTGCAGTCAATGAAGCCTTTGTCCTAGGTGTACAGGGCAGGACAGTTGAAAAACGGCCCGTTCTCATATCCCAGACCCATCCATCTTTCCCTCACCCTGCTTCTCAACTTTTCTGTCTCTTGAGCCAAGGGAGAGAGGATCCCTCCTGGGTTAATGTACTGGAAAATTGCTCTGCATGTTTATGAGGGGTCCCTTCCAAATGAAAGAAAAAAAGGAAAAGAGAAAAAAAAAATCTGGGGAAGATGAGTCATTTTTCCCACTGAACTCATTGGCCTTAGGCTTGTGGGCCTGACCCTGATTAAGAACATCTCAATGCCCTGCTAGGAGGCTTATTGTCAAGTCTGGCAGAGCGCACTTCCGATGGATTTTATGATTAGTATCATTATTATTATTATTTATAATCACAAAATGGTTTTGACCAGCTGCCACCTCTCATCCCACCACATACACATAAACTCTTATCCTGGAAGGGCCTCCCAACTCCTCCAACTCTCTTTGCTTAAGAACACTCTCTTTTCCTTCTGAGAGCTGATTTCCCCAAGGCGATTCCCTATAAACAGCAAACATGCTGTTTTCACAGTTACATGGAAATTTGCTGACTGTGTGAGTAGGGCATCTAGGAGGTTCTCGTGCAGGCTATCACACGCTAACTGATGTTAGCTTTTTTTTTTTCTTGCTGAATCTGAGATCCTCCTCTGTCTCTCTCTGTCTCTCTGTCTCTCTCTCTCTCCCTCCCTCCCTCCCTCCCTCCCTTTAATTATCTCTATTTACTGGATAGAGACAGTCAGAAATGGAGAGGGAAGGGAGTAATAGAGAGGAAAAAAGACAGAGAGACACCTGCAAATTGCATCACCACTTACAAAGCTTTCCCCCTATAGCTGAGGAGCCGGGGCTCTAACCCAGTTCTTTGAACATTGTAACATGTGACCAGGAGAGCCACCACCCAGCCTTGACCCTCCCCCATCTCTAAGCTCTTCCTCCAACTTCTGATTTTGATTCCTCTGCCAAAAATTTGGAGGCTAAAACAAAATGCTATTGGAACAATTTAGGTGTCAACTACATATAAAATAGTGACTGGCAGTAGAAGCAAAAGATGGTTTACAAAAGCAAAGTGAGACCTTCCTGAAACTTCTGAGGAACAAAACAAAACAAACAAACAGAAACAGAGAGGGGCAAGTTGAGAACGTAAAAGCTCAAATCTAGGTTAAGTGTAACGCAACATGCGCAACCGACAACACATGGCAAGTGTTCTTTTTTTAGGAAAAGGATAGAAATTTAAGTGTTCTAGTTTCATCTTCTTTCAACCCACTTTCCAGAAATTGCTTTGTGTTTCTTTATTCATTTTGGTCAGGAAAACTGGAGCTGGGAGGTAATTATACACCAAAGCTCTAATTCCTGGGAAGTAAGAGACAAAATAGGATTAAAAAAAAAAAAAAAGGAGGTGTGCACAAAAAGTGATTGAAACAAAAATAAATTAATGAAAAAGTGGGATATTCAGTCCTCAAGTTCCCCCACCCCCATCTCCTGCCCAATGGGATTCTATCACCATTTTGAGTTCAAGACAGCAATTTCTGAAGTGAATACCACAGGAAGTCATGATTTTCTGGTAACCCAACGACTGAATCACTATTCTCCTCAGTGTTTTATGATAGAAATGTGAGAGGGCACCGTCTCAGTGGACTAAGTCCTATTTATGAAAACCAAAGGGGAGACATTTCAGTGAGACCATTCAGTTCTAACCCGTGAAGACTCATCTGTTCAGTTATTTTTTTTCTTCTTCTTAATCTTTCTTACTTCTATACGTGTGTGTGTGTGCGGGGGGAGGGGTTGTTTGTTTGGTTTTGGTTCTTTCTTGCCAAAATTTTTGCCAATAGCAACTTTAGCTTTCTTTTCTGCAGTTACAAAAGTGCTCCCACTACCACTACCAACCAGGGGTCTCATTTAACTATGCAGTGAGATGATAAAAAAAAAAAAAAAGAAACGGAGTAAAGCCGGGAGAAATGGGGTACCCAAGAGACACCTCCCCCCCATCTCTGAGCCTGTTCCCTTGGTAGAGGGAGGTCAGAGCATTTGCTCCCCAGGTCTGATCCCTGAAGACTCCTAACAAGCAGATGTTACTGTAACATGCTCAGGGAATCAAGCATAAATATGACCCCTGACCCCGGCTGTCAGCTGATCCACCGAGGCTCTTAGAAATATACTCTTAAACTTTTCTAAATCCCCCTGCGTTCCCAGCAGCCCCCTCCAGACCAGGCACCCCTCCTCGGCTTCTTTGCCTGTGGCTCCAGGCCAAGTCAGTGTGCAGTTGTGCTCAGTGTGACCTCTCTCTTCACAGAGGTCAAAGGCCTGAGACCTCAGGCCGGCCTCTTTTCTTGCTAAAGGCCAGCTGATGAATCATTCCCAACTTGAAGGGAAGAGAAGAGAGGGGAGGGCTTCAAGGTCTTTTGAGAGAAACAACTGTGGCCTCCACATCAGTGTTTGTGCAGATCTGACGCTTTCAAAACTCAACGTTCTCTCTAGGAACCGCAGAAAGCAGGCAACAGAGAGGCAAATAAGAAGGCCCCAGTGACAGGAATGCAATAAAGAAGAAGGAAAGAATCAGATTTGATTTCAAACACCAGGACTCTAGATGGGAAATTAGAGAGAGGGAGAGAGAGGGGGAGAGACAGAGATGTAGATACTCTTTTAACACACACAAATTCTTCCCAGATTTCCATCAACCTCTCTTCTCTCTCTCTCTCTCTCTCCCTCTTCCTCTCCCCCCTCTCTCTTTCTCACACACACACACAAACCCCCCCAAAACATGTGTGTGTGTGTATGTGTGTGTGTGTGTATGTGTGTGTTTCTCCCCCATCCTTACAATGAGTTTGGTCAAAAGGAATTTGCTGAAAGACTCACGATTCTTTATCTGATTCTTTAGAAAAGAACCTACATGGGAAAAACTTCATAAACTATGGAGCAATGATGTATCTCTCCCCTTCCCTTCCCTTCCCTTCCCTTCCCTTCCCTTCCCTTCCCTTCCCTTCCCTTCCCTTCCCTTCCCTTCCCTTCCCTTCCCTTCCCTTCCCTTCCCTTCCCTTCCCTTCTCTTCCCTTCCCTTCTCTTCCCTTCCCTTTCGCTCTCCTCCCCTCCCCTTCACTCCCCTCCCCTCCCTTCCCTTCCCCTTCGCTCTCCTCCCCTCCCCTTCACTCCCCTCCCCTCTAATCCCCTACCCTTTCCTTCTCTCTCTCTCTCTCACCTCTTCACTCAATTTCTCTCTGTTTTCTATTCTTTATGTAAAAATAGCCTCAAGGAATGGTGAAGCTGTGCAGGCACCATGCCTCAAATGATAACTGTAGTGGGGGGGGGGGGGGCAGAACTAATTTCTTTAGAACAAGAAAAAAAAAAAAAACTATCACATCTCCTGAAAGAAAATCCCATATGTGGCAAAGGTAGTTGGCTGAAGTACCTAAAATGAATTTCAATTTTTCATTGCCCTTTTTCTTTTTCTGAAGTCCCTGTTTGGACTTTTACTCTGTAAAAAGATTACTGAGGACATTCAGGAAGTATCCATTCTTCTGATTAAAAAGAAAGAGTCTGGAGATATTACTGAGGGCTTTGTCATTTTCATAAGTATACTAACAAATGAAGTCAGAAATAAAAAAAAATTCTGCATTAAATATTTTTTATACACATTGACTCACTAGTTTCCCTCTAAATAATTATCCTCTGGAATAAAAGGTGAATACTTAATAGGACTATAAAACTTGATAACAAAACTAGTCTTAAATCCAAATGTTCAACATGAAGAATTTGTAACTATTATCATGTTGTTTTGAGAAAGCATTAAAACTTTCAGCTTCAAAGCACAATGATATACAAACACAATTATTTTAATAAGGGGAAAGATGTGTGTGTGTGTGTGTGAGAGAGAGAGAGAGAGAGAGAGGGAGAGAGAGAGGGAGAGAGAGAGAGAGACCACTGTGCAGCTCTGCCTTATTGTGGTGCTGGGGATTGAACCTTGGACCTAGAAGCTTCAGGCTTGAAAATCTTTTGCAGAACCACTATGCTATCGCTTCAGACCATAAATATTGTGAATTTTTTTTCTCTTTCATGTCTCTCCCTCTCTTTCCACCCCACCCCCACCCCAGAGAACTGCTCAGCTCTGGCTTTTGGTGGTTCAGGAGACTGAATCTAGGACTTTGGAGTCTCCAGCAGGAAAACCTTTTTGCAAAGCCATTATGCTGTCTTCCTGGCCCCCAAACATGAGGTTAAATGGAAACAGAGCAAGCACAGACATCTTGAGTGCAAACACACACTGTATGTACATGCACATTAACACACATCTACATATAAAAGTCCAACAATAGAAAATATATCTATACTTGGAAAAATATAATAAGTAAATAATTACTGAATAATCCTTTAATAACTGAATGAGCATGAGCAAAATTTAATTACAATTTTCATAGAGTTGTCTGGTATTTTCTAAATCCTCTCTTGAACAGGGACAAGCTTGAAGTTTCCCCATAATGAAAGTCTTACATGTGTCTAAAAACCACCATACTTGTGATCATTAAAATCACATGAACATAATGGCAGTCGTTATTCAAAATCAGAACTCTTCTGTGCAGTTGACTATTATCAGAAGTTATTTTCTCAATCCAGAGTAGAGACACTGTTGTTTTAGAGAGAATACAATTTCCAAAAACAAACAAACAGCAGATAGCACAGCAGATTAAAAAGGATAAAGAATTAAAACTCTCAGAGGCTTGGCAGTAGAGCACTTGGCGTGAAGTGCAAGGACCGCCCTAAGGATCTCAGTTTGAGTCCCAGCTCCCCACCTGCAGGGGAGTCACTTCACAAGCAGTGAAGCAGGTCTGCAGGTGTCTATCTTTCTCTCCCCCTTTCTGTCTTCCCCTCCTCTTTCCATTTCTCTCTGTCCTATCCAGCAACAATGACAGCAATACCAACAATAACAATAAACAACAAGGAAAAAAATTAGCCCCCAGGAGCAATGGATTCATAATACAGGCACTGAACCCCAGCAATAACCCTGGAGACAAAAAAAAAAAAAAAAAGAATTGAACTCCCAAGCATAAGATCCCTAGTTTTGTCCCATATGTTAGAGTGAAACTGTGAGTCTCCCTTTCTTCTCCTCTCATTAACAAATAACTAAATGTTTAAAAAGTAAATAATAAAAAAATAGATTCCCTGATCCGTTTGGTTAGAGTTGCCCATGAGAACCAAATGTATCAGTCTGTTGGAAAAACCAAATAGTACATATCGTCATCATCATTATTATTATTCTCCATTTGCTGAAAATGGAGACCGTAATGTGTTTCTCTGTGGGTTCTTAGCCAATCAAACATGCATATTTATGTGCTCTGATTCAATTGCCCACCGTTCTTTGATTAAGTCCAATAGATTTTTCCATTATCGCCTAAAGCACTTAAAGAATATATTGTCCTGCTTCGATTTTTTGATCAGTCTCTTTTGGGGGTGGCAGCAGATTTTAATGAACGGAAGGGAAATAAAAAGTTGGGCAAGTTCTTTCATCGCAAGCCTTCAGTGCCAACAAACTTTAGAAAACAGGTTGCAGGGGGTGGGGGGGAGTGGGCTGCAGCGTAGTGGGTTAAGCACATATGGAGCAAAGGCACAAGGGCTGGAGTAAGGATCCCGGTTCGAGTCCCCGGCTCCCCAACTGCAGGGGGGTCGCCTCACAAACAGTGAAGCAGGTCTGCAGGTGTCTATCTTTCTCTCTTCCCCTCTGTCTTCCCCTCCTCTCTCCATTTCTCTCTGTCCTATCCAACAAAAGCTAGGACAACAATAATAATAACAACAAGGGCAACACAATGGGAAAAATAGCCTCCAGGAGCAGATTGGCAGCAGATTTTAATGAACGGAAGGGAAATAAAAAGTTGGGCAAGTTCTTTCATCGCAAGCCTTCAGTGCCAACAAACTTTAGAAAACAGGTTGCAGGGGGTGGGGGGGAGTGGGCTGCAGCGTAGTGGGTTAAGCACATATGGAGCAAAGGCACAAGGGCTGGAGTAAGGATCCCGGTTCGAGTCCCCGGCTCCCCAACTGCAGGGGGGTCGCCTCACAAACAGTGAAGCAGGTCTGCAGGTGTCTATCTTTCTCTCTTCCCCTCTGTCTTCCCCTCCTCTCTCCATTTCTCTCTGTCCTATCCAACAAAAGCTAGGACAACAATAATAATAACAACAAGGGCAACACAATGGGAAAAATAGCCTCCAGGAGCAGAGGATTCATAGTGCAGGCACCCACCGAGTCCCAGCAATAACCCTGGAGGCCAAAAAGAAACAACAGAAAGAAAACAGGTTACACTGTGTCACTACCCTTCCTTCTTTTGCTCCACCCCCCAGACAATGCTCACACACTGTCTATGATCTGCTCTTGTGGGCAAATCTGAAGTGAAATGTTCTGTAGAACAAGAAACGAATACGATATTCGCCAGAAAAAAAACCAACCACAGGCAAGACTTTTATTGATCAAGAGTCCTTAAGGAATCAGAAGCTTGAGTTTTGTTCCTGGCTGTCATACCAGCTTTAATAGCTAACTGAACCAACCCACTGAATACAGCTCGTTAGAATATCACATCTTGATCAACAAGAAAAAGAAACCGGAAACAGACCTTTAATAGGACTCCAATCAAATGATAGTCATCAATAAATGCTCCCCCTCTCTCTGAGTATACTTTTACATGGACTCTAATTCCATCTGCCAAAATTTGGATTGACTCCACTTTTCAGTTGAAGAGTCTGAACAATGACAATTTGAAAATGACGAGGAAAGGGACTTATATCCAGGTGTGCCTGACCCCAAGGCCCTCTATTTTCCCAAAAAGTTGTGTTTTCCTATTGAAACATCTCCTGTGTAGATGGAAAGGGGATCAGTGAGTTTCTCCAGTTTTCAATCCTTGGGGTTCTATCCTCACAAAAGCAGAAGAAACTGAACTAGCAGCGTGTGAAGGGGTAGACAGAGGGGTACTAAAGGGGTTGAGGTGAACGCAGCAGGCAGGCTGCACTGGGAGATCAGAAGATAGGGATGCAGCCTTTGGGGGCGGGGCGGGTTAAGCGCACATAGTAGGAAGCTCAAGGACCAGCTCAAGAACCCTGGTTTGAGCCTACCTGTGGGATAGAAGGGGGTCACGTCACAAGCGGTGAAGCAGGTCTTTCAGCGTCTATCTTCCTTTCTCCCTCTCTATCTTCCCCATCTCTCTCAGTTTTATCCATTTAAAAAAAAAAAAAAGGAAGAAAAATGGCCTCCAGGAGCAGTGGATTCTTAGTGCAGACACTGAGCCCCAGTGATAACCCTGGAGGCAAAAAAAAAAAAAAAAAGGAATGCAGCTCTCATTTTACATACTATGGGATCCTGAGACTCCTCTTCTTCAGATTGTGCCTGGGAAAGAGGGAAATTCCAAGCTGTGTTTTAAGTGGCCTTGGGGAGAACTGCTTAGAGAAGGGAAATATTTGAGGATTCCATGAAAAGATTAGTGTAGAGCAATCACGGTGATCAGAACCCAAGCCATCTCGGTGGGAAGGAAAAGCCTATGACAAATGAGAGCATGTTGCCAAGGTGTTATTGAAAGGAATCAATGACAAAGTAAATAATGAAGCCAAAGGATATGGGAGAGAACAAAGGGGATCTCTGGGACTACCAACCCCGCAAATAAACCAAGTAGCCCTGGAGGTCGCTCAATGGACACAGGACACAGGACTCCATAAGCATGAAATCCTGACTTGGATCCCCTGTACTGCTTATGCTGGAGTGACGGAGTGATAACTTTCTCTCTTTCTCTATCTTTCTTTCCTCTCTCTCATTCAAATGAATACATCACAAAACAAATCTATCCTTAAAAAAATAAAAAATAAAATGAGAGCAAGATAAGGGAGAGACAGGGATTAAGCTTTAGAATTTTAACTAAGAGTTAAACTGAAGGTTCATGAAGCGCAGAATCCTTTGATATGATTCTTGGTCCTATTCTATGGTGATTCTGGTTTGCTGGTTTACGGGGGAGAATACAACATCAGTTTTATCAGAGTGAAAGCTAACAATGGCTAAGAGTAGTTGAAGGCTCATGGTGGGATTAAGCAAGCAAAGGACACTGTGTACTGAAAAGTTGGACATAACTTCATGGGAAATGACAAACACTTGGGGATAAAAACATAGAGAAGAAAATCCTTGGGGATGCAAATAGGATCAATGAAATTCTTTGCTATGGGGAGTTGAGCAGGAGCGCAGCGGGTTAAGCACACATGGTGCAAAACGCAAGGATGGGCTTAAGGATCCTGGTTCGAGGCTCTGGCTCCCCACCTGCAGGGGAGTCTCTTCATAAGTGGTGAAGCAGGTCTGCAGGTGTCTATCTTTCTCCCCCCACTCCCGCCGTCTTCCCCTCCTCTCTCCATTTCTCTCTGTCCTATCCAACAACGACAACCAATAACAACTACAACAATAAAACAACAAGGGCAACAAAAGGGAATAAATAAATAAATATTTTTTTTAAAAGCAAGAAACTCTTTGCTATGACATTTTCAAAACCCCGAGAGGAAGAAGGGAAAGGCAGATCGTTCTTTAAAGCTTAGAATCTAAGAAAGAAAATACACACTGACCCTTAGTTTACCCTCAATAAATCCATAAATAGAACCTTGCTTACCTTTATCTAAAATAACATGGCAACATTTTAAATATTCTTTTCTTGACTATCATCGTAGCACAACAAACACATCAATCTACTGGATGTTGTCTCCTAACCGATTAGAGAAAAACTGTATAAGAAAATAACCTGGCTAGTAAAGTTTTCTTTCTTTCTTTTTATACCCCCAAGAATAACAAGAACATTCACTCCACAACTCTATGTGCTGGGATATACATTTTTTTTTTCCTAGGCAGAAATTCGAACATCCATAAAAACCTTGCAGTCAGTCAAGATGATGTATTGAGGGGCTTCCTTGTACAGATTGTGGTGACTAACAGTTTCAGAATATATAGAGAACTTTCCCATCTTTTCAAAGCATTAACTCCTGAAGTTGCTACAAAGCCCAAAAAAGAAAGCCTTTCTGTGTTTTGTCTAGCCTACAGGATCCAACTCAACAAGAAGCTCAAAACAAAAACTTGAAAACAAGGCCTCTGGAGTAGGCAAATGTCTGCACAAATACTACATACACCTCAAACATATTGTTAGGTCCATATCCCTACATTTTATTACTCCCTGCATTCATGGATTGCCAAAGTAGAACATGCTTTTTTTCCCCTCAGTATCTCTCCATTCACTCCATGTTATTACACAGACTTTGCTCTGGGAAACACACCTAAGTAACCAATTGAAAACCCAGTAACTCCTTCTCATGGAAGGTGTAATATTTAGAGACTCATTCGTTTATTCAAATTCATTAGCTCCCTGAAAACACTAACTCAACAAATATTTCTTGGGTACACAGTAGATAAGACACATAAGGCAAATTAATTCCTTAAGGTGACTTACCTGGATGTTTGACCAAACTCACTGGAGGGATTTGTATAAATGGTTACGCTAATTATGTGTGTGGAAACAGCAATAGGATCAATATCTGGAAAGACCTAGACGTTTAATGTCAGTGCACATGATGGTCTGGGAGTTGTAACCAGATGATCAGACAAGTTTCAGATTGTTGTCCTGGAGGCAACGCATAGAATGTCTTAATAAATCAGCTGTAAAGTGGGACTCTTGAAAGACGTTTGTTCTTGAATATGCCATTGGTGACTGGGAGGGTACATTCCAATACTGTGTACCCATGCCTTCCAACCATTTGTACAACATACTCCAATAGACTTGCCCTGGCATCTGGTAAGCAAATGTTGTTTTCCATATGAAACGTAACAATATAGAAGATGGCTATTACAGAATAAAAATGCACAACTCATAGTACACCTCATTTAGGTGAGCTGATAATCATTGCCAGACTCATACTGCTTCTGTGTTTCCTAAGTTCTCTTTGATGACAGTTGTTAGTTTCATGAATTTAACCAAATATTCCTGGCACAGCCTGTACACCAGGAACTAAATTAGAAATTGGGGACATGGTGAGAGAAGTATGGAAGAAGATGATTCCTAAAGAAATATATAACTAGTATCATACATCTTCCTTTGGAGGTTCATAGATGATTATTGCAGGAATGCAAAGGGGAAAAAAAAAGAACTGAATAAATCAAAAGTGCCAGGATACCTTTTTATTCCCAGTTATTTGAAGATGAGTTATTAATGGTGAGGTAAAGGAAAATAGAAAAATCCTAAGTATTCCACAGTGATAAAACTGGAACTAACACTCAGCCGTCCTAAATTCAGGTTTGGAGTTACTGCCACTAAACCACTATTCTATTACTCTAGATAGAAAACTTAAGCACCTAACATTTTATCAGAGTTTGCATTGAACCAAGGTCTTCAGTATCTGATGCGAATTTATTTGACATTTGTCTTTCCATAGTTATTCAGTGCTTTGCATGGCATCCATCATAAGTACATGCTTAGTGATGCTTTGTGGAATGGATGAGTAAATAAATGGACAGAAAGATCTAGATGTGAAACAAAGCTATGAGAAAGCGGGTAAGGATGTCTATAGAAAGGAAAGAAAGAAAGGCAAGAGAAAAGGAGAGAGGTGACAGATGATATAGAGATGATAGATTAGATAGGTGATAGATAGATAATAGAGAGATAGATTTAGATAAATGAATAAAGATCCAAACAAAGACACAGGATAAGCACTTTTTTTTGTAACTCAAAATATCCCAGATCTTTTTGGATGGATGTGTTGAGTTCCTTAGGATATATCCCCAGGAGAGGAATTGCAGGGTCATAGGGTAGGTCCATTTCTAGCCTTCTGAGAGTTCTCCAGACTGTTCTCCACAGAGGCTGGACCAATTGACATTCCCACCAGCAGTGCAAGAGGGTTCCTTTGACCCCACACCCTCTCCAGCATTTGCTGCTGTTACCTTTTCTGATGTATGACATTCTCACAAGAGTGAAGTGATATTTCATTGTTGTCTTTATTTGCATTTCTCTGACAATCAGAGACTTGGAGCATTTTTTCATGTGTTTCTCGGCCTTTTGGATCTCTTCTGTGGTGAATATTGTGTCCAAGTCCTCCCCCCATTTTTGGATGGGGTCATTTGTTGTCTTGTTGATGAGTCTGGCAAGCTCTTTATATATGTTGGTTATTAAACTCTTATCTGATGTATGACATGTAGAGATCTTCTCCCATTCTGTGAGGGGTCTCTTGGTTTGGGTAGTGGTTTCTTTTGCTGTGCAGAAGCTTTTTAATTTGATGTAGTCCCATAGGTTTATAATTGCCTTAGTGTTCTTTGTAATTGGATTCGTTTCATTGAAAATGTCTTTAAAATTTATGCAGAAAAGAGTTCTGCCAATATTTTCCTCTAAGTATTTGATAGTTTGTGGTCTAACACCCAAGTCCTTGATCCACTTGGAATTTACTTTTGTATTTGGTGAAATACAGTGGTTCAGTTTCATTCTTCTGCATGTTTCAACCCATTGTTTCCAACACCATTTGTTGAAGAGACTCTGCTTTCCCCATTTAATGGTCTGGGCCCCTTTGTCAAAGATTAGATGTCCATAGGTGTGGGGCCTCATTTGTGGGCTCTCAATTCTATTCCACTGCTCAGTGTGTCTATTCATGTTCCAGTACCAAGCAGTTTTTATGACAATGGCCCTATAATACATATGTTCTTGGCAGCACAATTTGTAATAGCCAAAGCCTGGAAGCAACCCAGGTGTCCAACAACAGATGAGTGGCTGAGCAAGTTGTGGTATATATACACAATGGAATACTACTCAGCTGTAAAAAATGGTGACTTCACCGTTTTCAGCCGATCTTGGATGGACCTTGAAAAAATCATGTTGAGTGAAATAAGTCAGAAACAGAAGGATAAATATGGGATGATCTCACTCTCAGGCCAAAGTTGAAAAACAAGATCAGAAAAGAAAACACAAGTAGAACCTGAAATGGAATTGGCATATTGCACCCAAGTAAAAGACTCTGGGGTGGGTGGGGAGAATACAGGTCCATGAAGGATGATAAATGACGTAGTGGGGGTTGTATTGTTAAATGGGAAACTGGGGAATGTTATGCATGTACAAACTATTGTATTTACTGTTGAATGTAAAACATTAATTCCCCAATAAAGAAATAAATTTTTTAAAAAATCCCATAAAACCCATTCTAGAATCATCTGAATGGTAGAACTGTTTTAACTTTTCTTTGTATTGCTTCCACCAATGATGATAAGATAGAAGTCAAGTTGAATTATTGCGGCCAATCCTTTCCAACCAATTGTAAACTTAGGAATTCCTCTCTTATCTGATATTAAATTCATGTTGATCCAAAACAATCCCAAAATGTCTTGACACCAAAATTCCTTGGCGGAAGAAAAGCCACAGCCAAGAGGGAAAATGTGGGTGAAAGGGCAACAGGTTACATGATCATAAACAGTGTAAAGAAAGATGCCCCGGCTGACTCGCATTCAGTACTTTGTAATCAGGTCTTGGGTAACCAACACATATATTAGCATCATTAGACTAACATAGGATTGCCTGGAATGTGTACAAATGTCACTCATACTTCTAATGTCACTTCAAGAAATTAATGTCGTTTCAAAAATGTCACAACATCGGGGCCACATCCAATTCATGCCTATGAAGAAACAGGGAAACAAATTCATCCAACTAAACAGAGTTCAGAAGAAAAACTTCTGCAGGATTCTTATGCCTTCCTCATCGCTCCTACAGGTTGGAAATGGAAGTAACATACAAAAACTAAATTCTGTTTTTCAGATTTAATGTCACTGGCAATATATCCAAATTTAATTGAAGCACTGATTGGCTTAATTTTTTTAAATTTTCTTCATAACTAAAATAGAATGATGAGAACATTCCCTTTTCTTTATGCTACACAATACAATCAATACCTTTTCTTCTTTTGATTGAAAACGTCTACTTTGATAGTATTTCCAAAGATTCACAATATTTTGCTTATTCCTTATTCCCGGGAGGATAAAATGTTGAACTCTTCCAGATAGAATTTCTTCAACTCACTTAAAAGAATTTCACCTTCTCAACACCCTTGCATTTAACTTAATGTTTTTCAGATTCCCAAACTCTATCACCACAATGCTAAACAAATAACTGTAGTTCAAAGGTCAGAGAAAGGGACCTATTAGGTGAAAGGTTGAATAACTTGAAAGAAAAGTATTACAGCTTTAAGAAAGATATCTAACAGGCTTGAGGCCCTTTCCCTGCTGGCAACAGTTAATTCTTTCTGATTTAGGCTCTTCACCACCAAGGTGTTAACTTTTTAGCTGCTGGGGATTTGAACTTTATTACATTTTCTCCTTTCATTTACTTATTAAGTTAGAAGACACTTTACTTCATGGCCAAAAAAAAAAAAAAGATATTTCATATTTTATGAATTAGCTTGCCTGAAGGGGAAAAACAAGTTAAGTTTGGAGTCTAAATTTGTTCTCATATTTATAACTAAATTGATTCTGTAAACACGATTTTTTTTAAAAAAAAACACATTGAACCATTCAGGTAAAAACAGATGTTAGTCATCTACAAAAAAGAACCTCCAATGTGTGTGTCTCTCCAACTCAGAAGGAAAAGCAAAGCCACCAGGCAGGTCGGATTCATATAGAAAGAGTTTTACATTAAGACTGAAGGCTCTTTAAAAAAAAAAAATGTATAACTTGAATTCTTCCTTGACTTTTTGACAAAATGGAGAAAGTTCTACAGATTCTGTTTTCAGTGACTAAATGAATGACCTTGGACTTAGGAGAGAAGAAGTGACTAGCTAGTAAATGATAAGAGAACCAAAGATAAAGAGAGAAATTGGGAGCTGTGAGGGAGGCATGGTATGAACTTGGCACCAGTGAATGCACTCATCCACCTGTGAATTCGACCACTACTAACGGAGGCCACACCCAGGGAGAAATATGGCTAATATTCCATCCACTGATGAAATATCTTTTGAAAATAGAATGAACCTAAAGAGGGGATTTCTTTCAGGATAATGGAATGGAGATGATCCATAAACTTTCAAGCAAGTTCACCCTTTTGAGCTGTGGGAATACTAGTTACAAAAAATATGCAGGGAGTCAGGCAGTAGCGCAGTGGGTTAAGCGCAGGAGGCAAGGAGCACAGGGACCAGCACAAGGATCCTGGTTCGAGCCCCCAGATCCCCACCTGCAGGGGAGTCATTTCACAAACGGTGAAGCAGGTCTGCAGGTGTCTGTCTTTCTCTCCCCCTCTCTGTCTTCCCCTCCTCTCTCCATTTCTCTCTGTGCTATCTAACAGCAATGACATCAATAACAACAACAATAATAACTACAACAAGGGCAACAAAAGGGAAAATAAATAAATATAAAAATTTAAAAAAATATATATAAATCATGCAAACACCTTCCTGGTTTAAAAGAATACAGGCTGAGATCACCCAGCTTCAGCTGTGGCCTGGATATGTACTTTTACTCTAGACACCAGATATGCATCTGCCATGTTGACTTCTTAGGCTACGTACGGGCAGCTAGCTGGCCACTACATAGCTTCATAAGAGTTCACAGAACTAACGCTAAGTAACACCGCTTGGTTTTTCCCACTCACTGAATGGATATTCATAATGCGATGGAATAGTGAGAAAAGTTTCTCTCTGCTCTACAAGTTAAATTTCCCACAGGAGTGGCCCTAGAGACACAGGTTGATGAGAAAGGAGTTTCCTGGGTGTAGGAGAGAGGAGTAGTACATCCAAAAATTAAAGCCCTTTCTGAATTATACTTCATATATCCTTCCTGTCTTATCTGGAAGGCAGAAATGAACTCCAGGCCTCCCACAGGTGCATCACTTGTGAGTAACCAAAAGAGTCCATGCTTTTACTCAGAGAACACCACTTCACCGTCCAGGGAGCTCCCATCCTTGGAGCTGTGACAGGGTTTAAAGCCAGGTCTTCATACCCTGCAACTGTTCTATCAGGTAAGCTCTCTCCCAGCCATATATGTGATTTCTTATACCATTTTTCTTACGGCATTATGAACCTATCTGTTTATGGCTTTCTCCTCTTTAATAAGTTTTATTCAGATCTACGAGCTGATTTAGAACAGAAAATATCTGACTGTTTTTGCTTTGTTTACCAGAGCACTGCTCAGCTGTGGCTTATGTTGGTGCAGGGGATTTAACCCGAGACTTTGGAGCATCAGGCATGAGAGTCTTTTTGCATAACCATTATGCTAGCTACCCCTGCTCTGATTGGCTTTTATCGTTGAGCCTTTACATATATCAGTGATAAGACTTCAAAATTTTTGGTTGACTATGCGCCAGAGGAACGCTGCAACTTTATAAAAGGGCATGTCTTTTACAATAAACGCAGGCTGGAGCTGGTCATACTGAACAGAAATAGATTGTGTCTCGTGTCTTTCAAACTGAATCAAGCCCAAAGACATCAGCATTCATAAAATTAGGCCCAATCTTACTGGAATCCAGAAGGTTCATTCTCATCTTGCAGGCAGTAACTTCAGCCAAACAAGCATAGTTGATGTCAGTAGAATACTTTCCAGATAGGCCAATCTTGGATCACAAAGAGGTAGGGCAAGGAAGAATGAGTTTTCCCTGAAGTATCTCTTTGGCTGTCTGGCTAGGGATACAACTAAGGGAGACATTCTGACAACGGCATTACCAGTGGTGCCATAGGCCATGCCCAGTGCTTTAATCTGCTGGAAGGACTAAGCAGCAGTCTAGGTTGACGATCAGTCCTTGTACTTTTCACAAACCAAACTGCGGGAAAAGGTATTGTACTTTAAATTGATGCGGGGGGGGGGGGGGGGGGGCGTGTCCTGATTTTCCCATTGAAGTGGTGTTAGAACTGGGGGTTTTGTGTCTGCTCCCAAGTCTGTTACTTGATGACTTGCAGAACTGACAACAAACACACCACATCTAATTAAATGTGGACTATACTGGAATGCTCTAAGGTGTAAAGCTTTCCAAGGTGTCTGGGAGCTATTTAAGCTGGGGACATAACAGCAAATACTTAACTTGTCTCAAATTGTGCTTTTTTTTTTTTTTTTAAAGGGACCTGAATAAAATAAAAGGAAAATGTGGGATTTAAGTGAAATGTCCAGAGCTATATTGGCAGAGATAAAGTGCAAGACAACCAGAGGCAAAAGCATGTCACAAGAAAAGAGAAGAAGAGAAGCAGAGAAGAGAAACAGGAGGGGAGAGGAGGGGAGGGAAGGAGGAAGGAAGGAAGGAAGGAAGGAAGGAAGGAAGGAAGGAAGAAGGAAGGAAAGGAGGGAGATATTTCTACAAACAAAACTAAAGAAAAAGTAAAAATTCCTTGTAAATAAGTAAAAGGCAATTGAGAGAGACGCCACTTTCTTCTTTTTTAAGCTTCAGTGTGATTTGAAGGAGAGAGAGAGAGAAGGAAAATTATAAGATTTCTTATAATTGGGTCGGGAATCAGAAAAGCTGTATTTTTGTTACGTTCGGGTAGAGTGGTATTCCTGGATCCTAAGGTGTTTCTACTTTTCTTTTTTTTTTTTTTTGAAGAATACTCTATACCAAATTCCATAGAAATCGCCTCAGTTTACTGGGGGCATCATTATTAATAAGAACCATTGTCACCTCAACCAAGGGAGCCTTGATGTTTCCCCAGGTACACTCCCCAGAGAAATGAGGGACTCATCACACAATATCCCCAAATATAGACCATCAGAGGATTTTGTCCCAGGGGCAGCTGGACTCTGTAAGACAGAGAATCTAACCAACGTCATGGCCACTGCCAGGTGCTACCTTGATGTCAGATTCCTTCCGTGTTGCCTCAGAAATAAAAGACACAATATTTGAGGTTCCTGCTCTGTCCTAGCATCATTCATAATCCTCCCAGTATTTTAATGACTATCATTTTGCAATCAGTGAGATAATGGGGGTAGGGGGGGGATATGGGGTAGATACTGCAGTCTCTAGACTATGTGACTCACCCTCCAAATTTGCTCAGTATAGAGGTGTTCACAACCCAAATGAAAATAACTAGGTAGCAGCAAAAGGAAATATGAGCCTCCCTCTTGGGATCTGTTCAATCTTCAGTTCCTGGCAACCTCTCCCTGCTTTGTTCTTCTTGGAATCTCTCACTCCTTTGGAAGTTTCAATCTCTTTGATCAGCTTCATGGTATAATTCTTCTCCCAACACGGAGGGTGTCTGTTCACTAGCTCAGCAATTCTGTGCCATTAAAAAAAAAAAAAAAAGCCCACATTTCACTGCAAAGTGGGGATTCCCATTTTTCTAGCCATAAAGATTATTTTCTGTTTCTCTAAAGCAAAGTTTTCATTAGGGGAGTTATTAATAATTCAGAGATAACCTAATAATGATCTGTAAGATAAGAACTACAGCTCCAAGCAGGAGGGAAGTCCAGTGAGATTTCTAAAAACAAACACTATTTCCATGAAATCATTACATTACTTAGCATTCTAAGGAGACCAACTTTCCAGCTACCTTGTAAAGGCCTGGCTCTGGCTTATGACAAAACTTCTGGAAGTTTCCTTTCAAGTTATAACCATTCTCAAAGCATTTGGCCATGCCTCAGTGCAAACTTCTCCTGCAGAAATTAACAATTAAGGATGGGGAAAACCCACCCTATAGATAAATAAATAAATACCAATTTTGCATTTTGTTGTAGACATTGAATGAGTAGGCACTGTCTACATTCCAGCATACGTTGGAAGGGAAGAATGATTTTTTAAAAAATGGCAATGATTAGCAAGGTCAACCTAAACAGAACCTCACTAAGTGAGAGGGAGAGCCACAGAAGTCTCAGAAAGAGTCTCCAGACAGAGACTCTTACAACTGGGAGGGGTGGAGGGGAGGGGGTGTAGGAGCTTCTCCCCTGAGAAGCTCTGGGATCTGTCCTTAGAGATGACCAGAGAGGTTGGGATGGGTTTTGAAGGCTCCCACCAGAAAAGAAAGAAAGGAAGAAAGAAAGAAAGGAAAAAAAGAGAAAGAAAGAAAAAGAAAGGAAGTGTTAGTGTGTAATACTAAAGAAAAAAGAAAATGCATGAGAAAAATTAAGAGACCGTATTATTTGGAGAAAACAAACTTGGGTGGCTGGGTGGTGGCACACCTGGTAGAGTGCACATGTTACAGTGCAAAAGGATCTGGGTTCAAGCCTCGATCCCCACCTGCAGGGGGAAAGCTTCACAAGTGGGGAAGTAGGACTGTAGGTGTTTCTCTGTCTCTCTCCCTGTTTCTCCCTTCCTGTCAATATCTGGCTGTCTTTATCCAATGAATAAATAAAGACAATTAATTTAAAAAAATCAGGGCTTGCATTGAATGTTCCTTGTGAAATTTCCTTCCTTCTACCTGTGCAAAGCAAATGAAATATTTCTTGTTCCTCATCTTTGTGAACTGCCTAGGACTCTACTACTAGCTTTTTTTTTTTTTAATGAATGCAATTTTTCCTTTTTTTTTTTCCCCCTATCTTTATTTACTGGATAGAAATAGCCAGAAATCAAGGGGAATGGGGGGTAGAGAAGGAGAAAACAGAGAGACACCTGCAGCCTTGCTTCACCACTTGTGAAGCTTTCCCCTCCTGCAGGTGGGGACTGGAGGCTTGAACCTGGGACTTTGTGCACTGTAACATGTGCGCTCAACCAGGTGAGCCACCACACAGCCCCTCTACTACTAGCTTTCATTGAACATTTATGACATGCTAGATGCTGCCCTGCTCATTTAACTGAGGTCATCATTTCATGATTGAGGTACCAGTTAGCCAAACACATAGTTTATTGAGAAGCTACTGTGGGAGAGTTAGATTACATCTGAACACACACACACACACACACACACACACACACACACACACACACACACACACACACACACACAGTAAAGATATATTTTTAAGGCCTGTGAGATAGCTCAACCTTAGAGCACAGGACTTGTACATCTGAGGTCCCAAAGACAGTGAGTTCAATTCTTAGCATCGTCAAATGCCAGAGCTGAGCTGTGTTCTGGTAACTCTCTTTCTCATAAAGATAAGTAAAATAAACCTTAAGGAAAAAAAAAGATACTTTTTTATCCCTCCCCCAAACTTGTCAGCATTACTGACAAGTGATTTTTGAAAAAAGCTACTAATGAATGCTCACAAAGGGTAATAATTGGCAGGAGATGGAGGAAGTAACTATTTGGAAGGATGGTCCAAAGAATCCAGAGAAGTTTCTACACAGGAGACCTCTGAGAAAGCTCTGCATCCAGTGGGCAAAGTTCTTCTTCCCTCAGAGGATGGAATGACTTCAGGAGATCAGAATATGTGGGGGGAAAAAGGCTAGTTGTTATCAACAGAATACCCATCTTCGGGAGTCAGTAGTGTAGCAGGTTAAGCACACGTGGCACAAAGCCCACCGACGAGAGTAAGGATCCTGGTTCAAGCCCCCCGCTTCCCACCTTCAGAGGAGTCGCTTCCCAGGCTGCAAAGCAGGTCTGCAGGTCTCTATCTACTTTCCCCCTCTGTCTTCCCCTCCTCTCTCCATTTCTCTCAGTCCTATCCACCAACAATGACATCAATAACAACAACAATAATAACCACAACAAGGGCAACAAAAGGGTAAATAAAGAAACAAATATAAAAAAACTAAAAAAAAAAAAAGAATACCCATCTTCACATATATTCATGTGCCAAAATAAAACCCAGGCCCAAACTGTCAACTTCTCCAAATGTTTTTTTTTCTCATTTTCACACACACACACACACACACACACACACACACAAACAAACCTACCATATAAAAATATGTCTTGTCATTGACAAGTTGACTAATTTTTACCAAAATAAATAAATAAGAATCCCAAGATTTTTTTTTTGCTTTCCACATCTATGTATAAGATGAAATTAATCATCACTGACTGTTTTTCTCTTTATTTCCAAGTAAGTAAACTCAAGTACCTGGGAAGCTTGAATTTAAATGGCCAGGGATATAGTAAACACTTTTATTTTTTCAGTCATCTTTCTCCAGATTACTTTTGAAAAGGTTTATGTATTGTGAGAGAGAGCAGTGGAGTGCTTGTCTCTGACATACAAGGATTGAACTTACGACCTCTAGAGACACAGTTGTACATACAAGATCTGTTCTCCACCAGACTGAGCTATCTCCCTGGCACTCTCTTTTCCCCTTTTCAATGCGTGGGTGAGCCAGGGCAGGACTTAGCATCCTGCTATTACCACAGCTAACCCAAAGCATATGCATGCAAATGCACTGCGTGTCTAGAACTGAATTCCTTATTTGCTGCTAAGAAATGAAAACTCTTACCTCAAAGGATAAATATTACACTTCCCCTGTAAGAATCAACTACCAGCCAGCAGCCTCCCTCCAGGAACAAGCAGGCAGCATACTTCCCCAAAATTTGCACACAATGCAGGTCAGATGGCTAATGAAGCCATAAACTAGGCAGTGTCTGGAGCACTTGGCATCACGGAGTCAGCTGACCTCAGTGGTTCAGAGATCGGAAGATGCTTCTTGCCGGAAGCTCCCCTGTTCCCTGCGCAAAGCCAGCTCTTGGTAAATAAACACACAACCTTTGCAAAGGTAATTTAAGGCCGCTGCCTCGGAGAAGATGTTGAGAGGAGGGAGAGGGGGAGATAAAAAAAAAAAAGCTCATGAATAAAGTTGAAGGCTGCAGGCTAAGGTGGTTATTAAGTCTCAAGCTGTTTTTTGTTTTTTGTTTTTTTCCCCTCCCCTTTACTTGTACTAACCACAGAAAGAAATAAAGACAATGCCTGTTACGGTGTTCTAAAATTGGAACACATTAGTTGTTTGGTTAAAAGCACTTAGAACTGAACTTGGGCTTGACAGGAAAAAAAAAAAAAAAGGAAGGAAAAGGAAGGAAGGAAGAAAGGGAGAGAGAGAGAGCGAGAGAGAAGAAAGAAGGAAGGAAGGAAGGAAGGAAGAGAGGAAGGAAGAAAGGAAAAAAGAAGAAGTGAACAAAGTCATGCCCTTGGTCTGCCCTTCCCATTCAGGACATGAACCAGAGATGAAGGAGCCACTCTCTGCTGAGAGTTGTGGGTAGGGTGAAGCTGGTCCCATCCTCACTCCCGCTAAATCAGGGAAGCTTTATTATTCCAGATGGCAAACCTTCATGAACTGTGCTGGTGCACTGGAGAAATGCCGGGCTGTTAAATAACTTATTCCCCACCCTTCTCCCACTGCTCTGCAGCGAAAGCTTTGCCTTAATGATCCCCTGTTAATAAACAAAGGGCCTTTGGGGTTGGGTGGGGGCTTAAGATTGTGTGACTCTGATTATAGAAAGGAGGTTTTTATTCAGACAGTGCAAGTGTTTCCACTTCCCCCCAGCCTATATCTTCTTCCCAACTTCTTTAAGCCAAAAAAAAAAAAAAAAAAAAAAAAAAGGTTGGCCTGGTCTCCTTAATTACTGAGCTCATTGTGTTAATCCACCCTTCACTTTGTGCTAATGCGGCTTTGAGTCACCCATTAGAACAATGTAATTGGAGGGGAAAAAATGGGTTATGATTCAATGAATCCTAGTTTAAAAAAATACAATATGCGTACATATATGGGTAAGGGATATAGAGATAGAAGCATATTTGCAATTTCTATCAAATATCTGATAGGATGGTATTTTGCACACACACACACACACGCACACGCACACACACACACGTTGGGAAATTGTGCAGATGTGGTCGGACATTGGCAGGGCCCACAAACCACTATATTTCCATGCAAGTATTATTTACAGATCCCCACCACGTTATCCCCTCAGGGTACTGCTAATTCAGTTAAAACCATTGCAACAGTTGCTAAGGATGCTTCCACCTTCCCAACATGCCCTTTGTCTCTCTTCACCCCCTTTCCTAGCCAATCCCGTCCCGAGTTGCCACTTCCGGAATCTTCTCATAAAAGCCTCTCCTATTTCCACTTTTGCTCTCTTTGCTCTTTTCTCTTCCATGACCCGACCTGGAGAAGGGCTGGTGGGCATAGTGGGAGGCGGCCATTTTGCTAGCTCCATGTGGCCTGAACTGCTGTGCTCACACCCAATTCCACATGAATAAAGATTTGCAATTCCACTGTCCCACAAGTTCCTGGTCTCTTCTCTCTCCCCTGCCATGCAACCCGACACACACACACACACACACACACACACACACACACATATGTATATATTCAAATGTAAATGTGAAGTAAAAATAGATACCCAAGGATAATATAGTCTCTTCTTTCCAAGCTTGAATGTTGAGGTTACTCAGATCAAGAAATTAATTCTTCATCAGGTAAAATATTCCAATTTGGCTGCACTTACAAATAATCTAGCATCCCACTGTAAGTGAGAAAGAATGAGTCTCCCTCACCCGTGTGTGTGTGTGTGTGTGTGTGTGTGTGTGTGTGTGTGTGTGTGTGTGTGTGTGTGTGTATTCCAAAGGCCATGACTGAGAGGCCTTGTCTTTATTCTTTCCCTGAGCTTTGCATCTGTGGGTCACAGTCATCTGTGGTGTGTCCGTCTCCTGCTTTCCAGTGTCAGAGGATGGGAGAAAGTTCCAGCCCAGGACAGGAGGGGAAGTGCAGGGGGTGGGGTTGAGGGGTCTCCTGTATTCCATCAGCCCAACAGCCTCCTCTTGTTGTGAAGAGGAAGCTGCAAACTGCTGCCTTTTACTGTGGCCCCTGTGGCAATTCTTCAAGAAGTGCTGGCTTTCACTTTAATGCTATTGTAAAATGTCTAGAGATGCTTAGCTATAAGGCACTATAAAAGTTTAAGATATTACTGTTAAAAGGACACAGCAAAGCTATTCACAGCAAGGAGTCAGCTGAGTACAAAAGCACAGGATCTTGGGGGTAGTGGGAGGGCTAATTTCTAGGAAGAGCTTTTCATTGAAGTTGTTTTGATATCCACTTGCAGGTCTGCCCACCATCAATTTTGTAAACTAGAATGGTTTGAGGTGCTAAGAATAGGACTTCAGGTGAGCTGTGCTAATTCCAGAAATGTTGGGGTCTGACTGCTCTGGAAAAACTGAAGTGTGCGTGCGTACATCTCAGAATGATCGAAGAAAGCATGTGGATTTATTTTTTGTTAATATTTTTAAAGAATTGTGTTTTTTAAAATTTTTATTTATTAGATAGAGACAGAGACACTGAGAAGGGGTGGGGGAGATAGAGAGGGAAAGAGACAGAGAGACACCTGCAGCCCTGCTTCACCACTCGTGAAGCTTTTTCCCCAGCAGCTGGGGACCAAGGGCTCAAACCTGGGTCCTTGTGCACTGTACTGTGTACACTCAACTCTATAACTTCAAATGCTTCCTTAACCACAACTTTCTGGGTGTCTATAGCATCTGTCTAGGTACTCTTTCTCGATAATTTGGAGAACTCAAGGAAAGCTTTATCTAGGTTTTTCTTTTCATTTTAAGATTTGATTTTACTATTTGTTAATGGGGAGGGAGAGAAGCAGAGCATCATTCTAGCACATGTGATGCCTGGGATAGAACTCAGAACCTCGTGCTTTGAGTCCACAGCTATAGCCTCTGCTACTTCCTGGGCTGTGCTATCTGGTTTTAAAAATATGATTTTCTCAACACCTGTTTGTGGGGTATCTTCTATTGGTGGACACTTCATTGTCTTCTGGGGATAAAATATTGAGTATGATCGTCATAGGTGTCACACTTTCATCAAACCAGCACGCGAAAAGACAAAATTGCATGGATGTAGCCTGCCCATATGCAGGGGTATGTGTGTGTGTGTGTGTGTTTGAGAGAGAGAGAGAGAGAGAGAGAGAGAGAGAGAGAATTTCTCTCAACTCTCCCTGTCATCTATATCTGATGCATCTCTACCCCACCTCCTAGCAAGATTTTCTTTTCTTTAACATACGTACTTTGGCCCGAGTCAAATAGATGACGATAAGGATATTAAACAGCCCCAGCAGTGGCCAGTGGAAAACCACTTAGCTCTCAGCTCAACACCTGGAGCCACATATACATAGTGGAATAGTGCTCTGATTGACCTGTCTGCCTGTCTGTCTGTCTGCCTGTCTGCCTGCCTGCCTGCCTGCCTACCTACCTACCTACCTACCTATTTATCTCATGTGGTATCTCTCTTAAATCACTCTCTATCCATACTAAATAAAGTCTTAAGGGAAAAACAAACAAAACACAGCTACAGAATACCTTCCCAAGAGTTTTTAACAGCTTCTGCTAAACCCCAATTCTTATACTCTTTAGTTAATCTACGTTTCTCTGATTAGATCCTGATGACAAGGTGAAATTACCCTTTAAAAAAAAAAAGTATTGCTAGAGGTTGACCAGAAAAAAGAAGTTTTTAAACTTCTATTTTAGACCCCACATGAACATGATGAGTTCACTCTTAAACCAAAATTGAAACTTTTGAGCTCAAATTCCATTTCCTTTTAGCCTAAATCTGACATCCTTGTACAAATAAAATAACGGTCTAAAGATGGTTTTTAAAAGCACTCCTTGGGTTTTTTGGACACCAAAAAATGTTTTATTAAAAAAAAAAAAAAAAGTTCAATGAGTTAAGTTTAAATGAATCAGAAACATATGGGTCAAATTTTCCTTTCTATACACTTGGGCTTCAAAATTGAGGGAAAAGTACTTGGAAAAAAAAAAAAAAAACCTCTCTCTGGTCATGCTGAAATACCAGTATTCAGAAAGAAACTGGCAACTTTTGACAAGTCCTAAGGACAGCTAGTTTCAGCCCATCTCTTGGTGGCAAAACTTGGGGACTGGAATCCTGAAGATGAAGGGTAGAAAGAATTGAATGAAGACATAAGAGAGGGAAAGAAAAAACAAAAGACTTTTTAAAAAATTCCCTTTCAGAACTTGAGCTCTTATGTGTACACATGATTATTTCATTGTGATAATCATAATAAATAATAATAATAATAATAAATAGAGAAATCTTCTAATCATGTTCTGACTTGGCTTCTTATAGTATATTAAAAGCATACTAGAGGGGTATAAATTCACAGTTTGGAGGTTTAATCCCAGGGAGAGAAAATTATGACCCTCTTCATTTACCCATGAACCCTGCAGCTGGTAAGACTTCACTCTGCTAGTAATTACATTGAACAGATGAGGGACTTTTTAATTTTTTTTTTATTTTGACCTGCAGTTAAACAAAATTTGCTTGTTTTATTTTTGGTTAAAAAATGATGAGACAGCACCAACCCCAGTTTCACCCCAGAGCTGTTGATTTTTTCCCCCTCCTCCCTAATTTGTTTCAGACTAGGAGTGCAGAGTCCTGTTTTAGTGGGAAGCATTCACTGCCAAGACCTTCGGGGGTTTTATCTGCAGTTTATTTTGTTAACTACAAGTTTAGATCGTTGTGAGTTGGGCTCTTATTCTAACCCTCTGTTTTTTTGCTTTCAAACTTTGCCACAGTAAAGTCCATCTTTTGCTTTTATAAAAAAACAAAATGTGTAGCAGTAATAGCAAGGGAGAGATGCAACTGGGAGAGTAAAAAAAAAAATTAATTAGCAAAGGACTAAAACCAATGATAGTTAAGGGGAGGATGTGTGTGTGTGTGTGTGTGTGTGTGTGTGTGTGTGTCTGTGTGTGTCTGTGTATGTCTGTGTGTCTGAACTTGTACAAACGAATTCACTGTCTTAAAGTTCAGTGTGGAGTCCCCCACTCCCACCCTTTCCCCCTATAATTCAAATTTAACACTAATAAAAGAGAGGAACTAAAGATAATTGGCTAGAATTAAGCATTACATAGCAAGCATTTCATAAGCTCAGCAACTGCAACTCCATGCATTTTAGCTCAAGAGTTCAGAAACAAAAAACAATGAATCGTTCATGAGGTGGAAAGAATTCGATACAACACCCCTTTGCCCTGACTGGTATTTATAAAGTTTTGGCAAAATTTCATAACAAATTTTAAAATAATGTGAAAGTGGCCTGTTTCCGGTTTCTACCATGCACCAGGCCTGTCTTGAGGATGTGGTTAGGGCAAAGGGCCAAAGGATTCTGCCTGGCAACGGGAATGGAACAGACAGGCTGCTACCAGTCCTCGCGTCTGTACAGCAGCATTCTAATTCTATGTTGGAAGGAGCATTCACACACACCCTTCAGTGTGGCCCTCCTGACAGGGCTGGAAGAGCAGTCTGCCTTTATTTTCCTGATGATGAAGCCGAAATTAAGAGTCTGAAGTACTTGATAATAATAAGCTTGTTGTTGTATCCCCAAGTGCTATATTTCCCTGGGGATAATCGTTCCTAAGGGTTACTATAGAAGCAGAGACCCCATTCTCTGACTCTGGAACAATAGGGGTTTCCTTCAAGATTTACTCAATACTAAAATCAGGACAGGAAGTTCTTCCAATGTCCCTCCCCACAATTACATAAGATTCTGTATGTCTTCCCAAGAGGATGTCTGAAAGAATGTGTATCCTCATTAAATATGTAGAAGCAGATGATGGATATGGTGATTTATTTATTTACTTATTAATTTATTTTTTACCAGAGCACTGTTTAGCTAGTGGTGCTCGGGACTGAACCTCGGACTTCGGAGCCTCAGGCATGAGAGTCTCTTTGCGTTACCATTAAGAACTATGGTTCTTGGGAGTCCCGTGGTAGCACAGGTGGCGCAAAGCGTAAGGACCAGTCTAAAGATCCCGGTTAGAGCCCTGGCTCCCCACCTTCAGGGGAGTCGCTTCACAGGCGGTGAAACAGATCTGCAGGTGTCTGTCTTTTTCTCCCCATCTCTGTCTTCCCCTCCTCTCTCCATTTCTCTCTGTCCTAACCAACAACAATGACAACAATTAGACAACAAAGGCAACATAAAAGGGAATAAAAAGAAAAAGAAAAAGATTTATATATTAAAAAAAGAACTATGGCTCTCAAGGCTGGCAAGATGACTCACCTGGACAGTGTGAGGGCTTTGCCATGTGTGTGAACTCTGGTGTCTCTGACTCTGTCTGTCTGTCTCTCTCTAAACAAGTTGACTGGGAGTGGTAAGGATCCAGTGTTGCAAAAAAAAAAAAAAAAAATTAAGCTCTCAGTCTAGACCTGCAGATCAGTAATGTTTGTTTGTTTTAAAGCATAAAAGCAAAGCATCTCATTTGAAAGTTGATACATCATTTTTTTTCTTTTTTTGCCACCAAGATTGTAGCTGGGGCTCAGTGTTGGCACTTCTTCTTCTAGCGTTTGCCCTTCTTCCGTAGCCAGTCAACAGCGTCAGGTTGAGCCTGATGTAAAGTTTCGAGACCTCCTTTGAATCTGGAGAGGTGGCAGTCGTTGACTATGTGGGTCATAGTCTGTCTGTAGCCGCAGGGGCAGTTCGGGTCGTCTCTGGCTCCCCAGCGATGGAACATAGCGGCGCACCGGCCATGGCCTGTTCGATAGCGATTGAGGAGGGCCCGATCATAACGTGCTAGGTCAAAGCCGGGTTGACACTTGCAGGGGTCTGTGATGAGGTGTTTGTTCTTTACCTCAGCTGACTGCCAACTTGACCACTCCCTATGGCTTTTTTTTGCTTTTCTTTCTTTCTTTTTTTTTATTAGATAAGAAAGAGAGAAATTGAGAAAGGAAGATATGATCTTATCTATCTATTGAGAGGGAGACACTTATAGACCTGTTTCACTGCTTGTGAAGCTTCCCCCTAGCAGGTTGAAAAAGGAGGGCTTGAAGCCAGTTCCTCGCACATGATGACGTGCGTGCTCAGCCAGCCACGTGCTCTACAACCTTTCTCCTTAAACTGCACATTTAAATTATGAGACATTCAGTCTAGTGACATCTGTTGCTTCCATAAGTAAAATGTCAGTACAATCCAAAATGAGTTTCTCAATCTATAAAACTTAGCCAAATATATACATTTATATTTGTATATACATGTGGTATATATATATATGATACATAATTTAATATCTGCACTTCTATATACTATATATTAAATATATTCCATATATTATTCAATATTATGCATATATTATACATAACATATATGTAATACAATGACATCACATATTCTTTTTTAAAATTTCTTTATTGGGGAATTAATGTTTTACATTCGACAGTAAATACAATAGTTGGTACATGCATAACATTTCCCAGTTTTCCACATAACAATACAACCCCCACTAGGTCCTCTGTCCTCCTTCTTGGACCTGTATCTCTCCCCCCCCCCCCAGAGTCTTTTACTTTGATGCAATATACCAATTCCAGATTCTACTTGTTTTCTCTTCTGATCTTGTTTTTCAGCTTCTGTCTGAGAGTGAGATCATCCCATATTCATCCTTCTGTTTCTGACTTATTTCACTTAACATGATTTTTTTCAAGGTCCATCCAAGATTGGCTGAAAACGGTGACATCACCATTTTTAATAGCTGAGTAGTATTCCATTGTGTATATAGACCACCACTTGCTCAGCCACTCATCTGTTGTTGGACACCTGGGTTGCTTCCAGCTTTTGGCTATGACACATTGTGCTGCTAAGAACATATGGACATCACATATTCTTTACCATCTAAAAGTGTCTACTGCAACCATGGAAGAAATGACAGTACTAGAGGAAGCATAAATCCTACATGGTCACTAGACCCTGGGCTCTGATCCCCTTTCTACCTTGTAAGAGTACTGTGACTTGGGGCACACTCTTTCCCCTGGGCTGAAACTCAGTGTCTTGCCTTCTTCTATAAAACTGTTCACTCCATCTCAGTCAATCCATGTGAGAAGCAAATTAGACAGCACACATAATGCATTCGTGAAATGTTCATTGCTTTGTTCAATTCTATCCTGAAAGAAAAAAAAAAGATACCTGTCTGTCTATCTATCTATCTATCTATTTATAGATAGATAGATATATAGACTGATTGATGCTCAACGGGTTCATTTCTCAGCTCTGTCTCTTCAGAAGTAATCCCGGAGAAACGGCACAGAGCTGAGGAACATCATGGTACAAGAGACCCTCCAGGTGCTGGTGGCTTGTACTGAGGCTAGAGTAGAGTGCTGAAGAGTTATGTAAATTGTTGGAATAAGTCCTCATAAAGTTTTAAAGTCTATTATTTCATCAAATCCTCTCTACAACCTGGAGTGTAAAAATAAGCAATTACACAATTATCCAGCAAAGAGATCAACTATTTATATAGCCAAGCTGAGTAATTAGGACTGAAAACATTATTAACTGAGTTTGTAAATGAATCCTTTAGGTATTTATCTTAATTCCTGCCTTTCTCTTTGTTCACTATAAATTATCAGCCCTAGGATAATTTATCCAGTTAACTTAATTGGCGCTGAGGCCCAACCAGCGAATTCAGATCTAAATTATTCACGTTGTATTTCGAATGATCCCAACATTAAAGGTGGGTACCGCTATTTCACTGTGCCCTTTGGCATGAGGATTCATCTATAATGGGACAACTTGCCTACCACAAAATGACCAAATTATGAGCATATGCTCTGTCTGTTTACTTGTCTCTTCCTGGGGTCAGATGGAGGTCATCAAAGCTTCCTAGTTTAAATAACTACATCAGTGTCCTTGGGAAAATGATATTCCGTATCAGATATTTTAGGGCCTTGAGCCAAAGGATTCTCTGCATTTTTAGATAAAGGGTTACTTCAGGATTCTCAAAAATTAAATTTATTTTTCTTGCAGCTATCTCAGAAAGTTAGGGTAGATATGGACATACGTAAGAATGAAGAAGTGTGTTTCTAAAACAGGCAGAATCTTCCCTGTTTAATGTCTTTTTAAAGTTGAGAAGTCTTGCAAATACTATTCTAGAAGAGGAGAAAAAAAAAGGTTGAACTAAGTCTACCAAAGTTAAAAGGATCCTCAATAGACTCATCATCATGATATTTTTTTTTCTCTTTCACCAGACCTTTGAATTATCTGTTTAAGTTTTCATTCTTGATCTGTGCTGGATTTACTATAAAAAATATGTAGATGGATACTAATGCTTCTTGAACTTTGAAGATAATTTGGCAAAAAGTCAAAATAAATTTATACATGCAAGGAGGATTTCCTAGATATGGTATGCTTCAAGAGCTGAGTAGTTATAATCAAAGCCAGGAAGATGTGAAAGCAAGCATATGTTTTATGCAAACTAAAACCACATTATGCAAAATACAACCATAATTGTATACACTCTTAAAAGCACTATTCAAATTTAAACTCAAAGATATGGGAGACTCTAGCTGATCCCCAGCCATTTCAACACTGTAATCCGAAGGCCTCAGAACATCATCTGACTTGCATAACTACTGCACTTTAGATAGAAGGTGATTCTTTCTGGAAACATGCACATGTGTAATGTTTTCCTGGATCATACAAGGGACATGCCACTAAGTGATATGAAGTGGGTCAAGAATTTAAAAATAGAATCACTGTGTTTTCTCCTCCTCTCCTAATTGCATTAAAAACAACAATCTGAACCACTCAGTGGTACTGTGAAGGCATTCCAGGCCTACCCATTTCAACTTGCTGTAAATTGGATCAGTTCAGCCAAATTTTCTTACATGCAAGAACAGATGGGATAATATTTTATCATAAAATGGCTTTTCCTTTGCTTTCCTGTAAAAAAAAATCCAATCCCAAATGACAGCATATTTTTCACAGACCTGTGGCCTATTATAATTTGAGTTTGTTTCTGCCCCCTGATCTAATTTGTGGTGGAGTATGACTTCTTTTGTGTCTGCAGATGTACAAAATGAGAAGGTTCTTTTACAAATGGAAATATCTTTTTTTTTCCTATTTACACAAATTATGTATGCTTAAGAAGAGGGGAAAAATCATTTACCCACTTCTGTAAGCAAGGATCCAATTGTTCAGATAATGGAGTTGCTCCTTAACTTGTTGGCACATTCTTTCATTCCACCTCAAAATTAATTACAGAACATACTCAAATGTGTACACTTGCCAGTCTGTACACAAAATGGACATCTGAGGAAACCGACTGAGTATCTCAGGCGGAACAACACTTTATTTAAAGCATTCAACTGATTAAGGGAATGTGGAGAATTTTGTTTGAATTATTAAGAGAACTGCATGCTGTTCATTTCTTTTCTTTCTTTCTTTCTTTCTCTGTGTGGGGAGAGTCATCTTTTAAATAATTCATGCTTCCTTATGGCCAAGGTTTCTTCCTTTCCTCATATGTACCTTAGGGATGTTTAAACTCCAACTCATTGCCATGAAAATGGGAGGCTGGCTTGTGCATGCTATAATATCCCAATACTGTATTCTGATTCTTCCCTCATTTTAGAAGCAATGATCTTTCCCACCCTGAGTCACAGCTACATCCCCAAACTGATGAATCTGAGGAAATTCAGGCTTGTCAGTGGTATGTGTGCATGTGTCTGTGTATTCTGTCTTGGTTTTCCTTCGAGAGGTAGACAATCTGGCTTCCAGTTGCACTCTAATTTCCCCAGAATGGACGGCAAACTAGAAGCATTTGGAAGTTTCAACTATGAACGGGAAAGTAAAGCCCAATCAAGGTACCCATTTAACACAAATCCCTCTACAATGTGTGCTAATTGGCACTAGTAGGTGGTCTTGGTAGACAGACTAGTAATTGAATGGAAAAGAAGTCACAATCCCCACAGCAGTAGCAGTAGTGACAGAAATGCATGGGGTGACTCAGTTAATTTCCTTGTCTGTGCCTGCTGCTGAGGTTAAGCAGGGAGATATCTCTTGCTTTGTCATTCAGGTGCTACCTCTCACTAGAACCAACTTTCATCTCAGATAACTGAAAGAAACTATGTCAGACCCATCCTGAGCATCTTTCTGATCCACAGCCAGTGAAGGGTTCGCAATAAAGAGTAATATGTTGGGGAAATTAAATCATGAGTTGGAGCTGTTAATTACACACACATTGGTTTAAAGCTGCAGCAAACACTTCTATGTGCCCTTTGTTGCACATTTAACATGCCTGCCTGTTCCTCTACTGCTGCTGCTCGGTCTGTTTCTCTCTAATCTACCGCCCCTAACACATCTACCATCCAATTCCAAGAGCTAACACAAATGCAAAATGTAAATTGCGGCCTAGATTGCTGCTCCTGAAGTGTGGAGAGAGGCCTCAGATTCTGCAAGAGTTTAGGTGTACACAGTGCTCTTCCCTGTCCTCACAGATCAACCAACTCTCCTCTTAACCATCACTCTCCCCTCCAATGTTTGTTCTTTGGTCAATCAAGTACGTTCCTCAATGCTAATTCACATGTGTTCTTCTTGGCGTAGAATAAAATGTCTGCACTTGAGACCTCTAAGACTACTTACATTACATTGAAATGCCCTTCTTCCCCATGACAAAGTCTGCAGGGTAATTTAGCCAACTTGGCTCTCCAGCAAGAAATTATTTCTCCTACTGGAGAACTCTCAAATTGTTATAAGCAACCATGATGAGAGATTCACGTAACTTTCTTTTTTCTTTTTAAATATTTATTTATTTTCTTTTTTGTTGCTCTTGGTTTTATTGTTGTTGTAGTTATTATTGTTGTTGATGTCATCCTTGTTGGATAGGACAGAGAGAAATGGAGAGAGGAGGGGAAGACAGAGAGGGGGAGAGAAAGACAGACACCTGCAGACCTGCTTCACCACCTCTGAAGTGACTCCTCTGCAGGTGGGGAACTGGGGGCTCAAACTGGGATCCTCACACAGGTCCTTGTGCTTTACGCCACGTGTGATTAATGTAACTTGCATCCTTGCCCTTTAAGAGCTCTTTTGATACCCTTTTAAAGACTGTTTATCTATCAACAAACAAGAGAGAAAACCATAGCATCACTTTAGCATCTATGATGCCTGGGCTCAAACTCATGACCTCATGCCTACAAATCCACTCTTTCACCTGCTGTGTCACCTTCTGGCCCTCTCATGTGTCTTTTCACCAAAACCCTGATTTAGTTATATCAAACTTTAAAGCTGTCATCAAGTTAAGAATGAGAAGAACATGCTCCAAGGCACAGATGGGCGACCTGTTGTGGGTGGAGGAAGAGGAAGCCATTGCAGCCTAGGAAGATGAAGGGGGAAGGATGGTGGGATCAAGGCTGAAGAATGATAATGATGTTCCAGTTTGATGGCTTGGACACTGAGAACTGGATGTCATCCAGGAAGCAGCAGGAAGTAATCTATGAATTTTATGATGCAGAAGCATTATCCATTTCATTTTTTAGGAGAAAAAAGTTCTAGTTGATGTGTAGAAAGTTAACTAGGGGGGGAGAGAGGTGTGTAAAAGAAAAGCTTTGACAACTATTAGAAAAACAGATGGTGTGCACTATGTGTATATGCACATGCCAAGGAGGGACTTCACTTAGGTAAAATTTCTGAGGCAGATGGATGGATGGATGGATGGCAGATGAATGGATGGATCTGTGGATAGATGGATGGATTAATGGTGCTTTGTGTCCTGTTGATACAATCCTGAGAGAGGAGGGTTCAAAGTAGGTGGACAACGACTTCCTTAACCAAAAGAAGACAAAAAAATAGGTCTTGCTAAACAATGTCCAAAATTATTTTACGCACCACGGTTCTGAGGTATTTAAGAATCCCTCCAAGGCAAGATGCATGTCACTAGTTGAAGACACAGATTGGTTTCACAGGGTGGAGTCAAAGCCAAAGTCCCATGAGTTGTTGGGATCACCTGCAGCAGGTGGGTGAAGTGAATCCAAATAGAATCAGAACCATCAGTGCTGTTAGCACTTAAAGAGCAGACAGTGGAATGGAGTCAATAATTGAATGTGAGAATTAATTTCTCAGATTTAAGAAAATCAGGATACATTCTTGCTAGAATTTCTTTAGCAGTAAACTTGCCCACTGAGGGGTCAGGGTGTAGAGGACAGAAGAACGTATGGACTCCTACCGCTAAGCAACCAAGGGGACACCCATCCCTTGTTTTTTTCCCCCTATCTGAAGGCTTCTATAGCCCTACATATGCTCTGGGAGGCAGGATGCTAAAGTCCCCATTTTAACTCGGAATGTTTCTTTCTTTCTTCCTTTCTTTCTTTCTTTCTTTCTTTCTTTTCTCTTCTTTTTTAAATAAACAAATTTTGCCATGGGATTCCCCCCCCCCCCCCCGCAGGTTATTTGTGCTATTCAGCCCTTGGGAACATAACAGCAGTAATCTGAAGCAAATATGTTCTCAGCTTAAATAATAGATATGATTATATCGGTTTTGTATTTAAGTTAACAACCATCAACCTTGCCTCTGATTTTTATTTATTTATTTTACTGATTTTTACTTCCCTTTGTTAATACTCTGGGAATTCTGGTGAATATTCCCATGCTTGACAATCATCACTCAGATTTGTACTGAGAAGTGCTATGTTACAGCTATGGTGGATTCTTCTGTTCTCAAACTGTTTTATTTATTTAGCTGTTCATTTTAGGAACATGAAAAGTATGTTTTAAAAAAAAACCCTAAATTAGCTTTGGGAACAGATGAATAAATACGAAAACAATTTATCCCTTTAACAACCTAATAAAATATGTTTTCATTATGCTAACTGACCCTGATAAATTCAATAGCCATCAGTTAAATATATCCATCAGCCTTGAGAAATCTATCCAAATGTTTGCTCTTTTTTTCTGATCCTCAGTGAGCTTTGGTCGCCTGATGGTCATTAATTGTGACGTCTAAAATGTAAGGCTTTTTTTTTTTCTTCCAGATTTCATTTAAAAAACAAAATCAACTGTAAAATATCTCAGTACTTTAAAATAAGGAAAATCAGATGATCCTTACTTGAAGCCGTTGTCCCTAATTTTGATGTAAGCGCATGTGGTGCCTCTTGGCTCAGCTTGATTAGAATCTTTCCACAGCTGCTTCAATCCCCTTTTCCTGTTACAGTCTGAAAGGCATCTGTTTTGTTTTCTTTTTTTTTGTAAATTATTATTTATTTATTATTGTATAGAGGCAAAGAGAAATGGAGAGAGGAGGGAGAGACAGAGTGGGAGAGAGACAGAGAGACACCTGCAGCCCTACTTCTCTACTCATGAAGCTTCCCCCTGCAGGTGGGGACCAGGGACTTGAACTCCAGTCCTTGTGCACTATAGTGTGTGTGCTTAACCAGGTGTGCCACTGGTTTGTTTTCTAAGGCGAGGCAACCACAGTGCTCTATGGATGCCCTGAAGAAAACCCACCGGAAGTCAGTAGTAGCTTCTCATTTTTGTGTGTTTGTGTGGGAAGAGGCTACGGGAGAGGGGAACTGATACTCCGGGTAAATTAAGGGGGTAAAAGGAAGATGCTTCCTCTTCTCTTGGTCCCTGGTATTCAGAGCAATCTGGAGGCTCCATCAACTAATGGAGCACATCCGTCAGGCCCTTCCAAAGTGGAAAACCCAAGGTAGAGAAAGTAAGGCCCCTGACAAACCACAGCGGGGCTGCCACTGAGACGGCAGGCTTGCAGGACCTCAGGGTGGCTCACCCTAGATAACAGATATCTATAAATACTTAGAAAAGACTTCTCGACAGCAATTCCTTGGTCTTCAGTGGCCTGTCACATAAGTTTCTGGTCCTCTCAGCCCCCACAGGGCACCTCTACTCTGATCTGTCCAACCAGGATTATGTGCTCTTGTGTGCGCATCTGGACTGGGCCAGCCTGGCTCCAATTTAAGAACCTACTTGTTGGTCCAATTCCATTATTGGTCAGGGAAATTCTGTTAACCGGTGGGCTTATTTGCATGTCATTACCTGAAATGCAGACCCGGTTCCCAGATGTTTCCCAGACATGGCATGGGGTGGGAGGGAAAGGTGATGCTTTGGAAACAAACAGAGAAATGCATGTATATGTTACTCAACATTCTTTCCCTTCTGTTTTGTATCAAGACGCAAAATGTTGTGTGAATTGTTACCCAAGTTTGAAAGAAAAATTCCATCTCTCTCTCTCTCTGTCTGTCTCTCTTTAATTCAAACAAGTGGAAACCATAAAAATGAACCACCAGGTAAAGTTCTTATTAATTTATGCAGATGAAAGTCACATTTATCCAACATACATAATATGTTTTTGACATTTGCTTTGGAACTTCTTTTGTTGGGAGGGATGAACCATTTTGTTGTTTGTTTTTGTAGCATTGTAACATTGATAGAAGTAGCCACAGTCTCTGTACAATTAAATTTTGATCAAAGTTTCTGTCTGTTTGGAAGGTTCTTAATTGGTAAGTAGCAGTCACAACCTCATGGCCTCAAACCTGAATTCGTTTTACCATCAGGCACACTTCTTTATTGTTCTCTGAAATAAAAAATTGCAAAAAGATTTTGGGCAAAAGCTTCATACTAAATCCTGTGCAGAGAAAAAGCATGATTCTGTAGCGTGCCCACAGTTAAAAGATTTCAGGGCTGGCTGTATTTCCTTAGATTTTAGGAAAGGAAGAAATCTCCCGTTTACACAGAGGGAAAGAAAAAAAAAAAAAACCGAGAGAAGAAGTGAAATGAAATGAAATAATACAATACCAAATAAAAATCAGATAATTGCTTTGGGGAACTAAAGTTCCAACGCAGGTGTTTTGAGGGGAACATAAACATTTTTCCCTAAATGAGGCGTTGAGGGCTGGGAGAGGGCAGTAAAATTAGTGGAATTACTGCCTGATTTTAACCAGATGATTGCTGCAGTTGGACACCAGCAAGTTTTCATTAGGGATTCTAATTTACAAGCCATTCAACACATTCCAGGGGAACACAACAAGTCCCCCAGGTCCTAAAGAATGCCAGCTCTCCCACTTTATGGCAAAGATGCAGAATGGGGAGGCTCTGTAAGGCCAAACACGGCTGTGGGAAGGAATGGAGCAGCAGCCCTGAGGGCTGGAGATGAGCACATGGTCTCCCCAAAGGAGAGCATCCTGGGAAACCGACTTCCTGACTCACTAGCTGACTGGGCCCCTGTGGTCGCTAGGTGTTGTGCTAACTAGAATGCTATGTCAGGAGAAGGCCATGAGATCCTCAAGGAATGTGGTTTGTATGTATAAACCAGTGATAGATTTGCTTCCAATCTGCATCTAGAAAGTGTCACCTAACCTCACTGCCCTCAGCTTGCTGCTTTGACAAGCCCGCCTGAGGATCCCGTTTAGAGTCCACGTTTCTGTGACTTACACGTCTCTAAGTGCACCTAGAAGGCATCTTCCTCATGAAGAGGCTCTGGGAGGTTGGAAAGTCACGTGGCTAAGCCATGACTTCACGCTCTGTGCAGCCCTAAGCCTGCCCTAAACCCAACAAGGTGAGAAATCATAGGTAATCAAACACACTTCCCAAAGAAGAAACAGCAGTGCACCTCAATGGGGCTTTAAGAACAGGAAGAATTGACCCAGAAACCAAGCCAGGCAGCCTACAGGCTTTGGGGTCTTGGAAACTTTAGGACTAAAGTCTGACATCTTTAAAGCATTAGGACTGGAACCTATACAAATTAGCACAATCCTCCACAGAAGACTTACATTCCTTGTGACCTGGCACCTGGATCTCTCTGGAGTCAAGAAATGTCTACAACTGCTGAAAGGTGCCTCCCTTTGGCAGGGTTGTAATCCACTGACTGAACACTCGTTAGGCTTGACCTTAGGCTTTAGAACGAAATCAACACAATCCATAGACCCGCTCAAATTGTGCATGTTGCACCTGAATCTTGCTGAAGATATCCAAATGCTTGTGCTCATCACCGGACTTCCCCGTCTGCTTTTGTCTCTTTGGTGATGACTGGTGAAGTAGAGAGTCTGAGTACTTGAGTTTGTTTATGTTTAAGCTGCATCTGACTCTGCATATGAAACATAATTAAAAGTTGTCCAGTTCTCCCAGCAAGTACTTCCTTGGTAATTGGCCAAACAAACCAAAATAACACATAATAAACAGCCAATGGAGAGCATCTAATGAAATGGCAATAACTCAGAGTCTTCTTTTTAAAGAAGCTAGAGGGGACTGGGAGGTGGCACACTCTGTAGAGTGCACATGTCAGCACGAGGAAGGACCCAGGTTAGAGCCCACAGTTCCCACCTGTGGGGGGGGGGGTGGAGATTCATGAACAGTGAAACAGTGCAGTAGGTGTCTTTCTTTTTTTCTTTTTGCCTCCAGGATTATTTCTGGGGCTCGCTGCCTACACTACGAATCCACTGCTCCTGGAGGCTACTTTTTCCCCCTTTGTTGCCCTTGTTTTATCATTGTTGTTGTTATTATTGTTGTTGTTATTGCTGCCATTGTTGTTGGATAGGACAGAGAGAAATGGAGAGAGGAGGGGGAGACAGAGGCGGGGAGAAAGATAGACACCTGCAGACCTGCTTCACCACCTGTGAAGCGACCCCCTTGCAGGTGGGGAGCCAGCCGGGAGCTCGAACCGGGATCCTTAAGCCTGTGCTTTGTGCCATGTGTGCTTAGCCCCTTGCCACTACCACCCAACCCCCAAGTATGTGTCTTTCTTTCTCTCTCCCATCTTCCCTCTCAATTTCTGTCCATATTTATCAAAAAAGTAAACAAATAAAATATTCTGAAAGAAAAAACTCCAGTTAGGGAACAAAGAAATAGCATAATATAGTTAATCAGAAAATTTTCATGCCTGAGGTCCCAAGTTCAGTCTCCGGTGCTGCCATAATCCATAACTGAGCAGTGCTCTGATAAAATAATAGATTAAATTAGGTCGAATTAAAATTTGAAGCAAGACAGTTGATCCCAGAAAAAATTAACACACAATATGTACTTAGATAGATACTGAAGGTACAAAATCATTTTCTAAAATTCACAACTGGAAAGCATTTGTTTTGAGTCATGTGATATTGGGGAGAGAGTGAAGGCCAAACATTTTTTGAATATAGCATTTTCACTTATCCTATTCTAGACTAAAAATTGAAAAATAATTTTCTAATCACTAAAAAGCAACAAGTTATTTTTTTCCCACCAGTGCATGAACATCTGGCTTTTAATTCATGGTCAAAAAATCAAGCTACTGTGATTTTTTAAATATATTTATTTATGGCAGAGGGTAGATAGCATAATGGTTAGGCAAAAAGACTCTCGTGCCTGAGGCTCTAAAGTCCCAGGTTCAATCCCCCGCACCACCCACCCTAAGCCAGAGCTGAGCAGTGCTTTGGTTAAAAAAATATATGTATATATTTATTTATTTATTTATTTATTCCCTTTTGTTGCCTTTGTTGTTTTATTGCTGTAGTTATTATTATAATTTGTTGTTATTGATGTCCTTGTTGTTGGATAGAACAGAGAGAAATGGAGAGAAGAGGGGAAGACAGAGAGGGGAAAGAAAGACACCTGCAGACCCGCTTCACTGCCTGTGAAGCGACTCCCCTGCAGGTGGGGAGCCAGGGCCTGAACCAGGATCCTTACGCCAGTCCTTGTGCTTTGTGCCACCTGCGCTTAACCCACCGCACTACCGCCTGACTCCCATACTACTGTGATTTTTATATTTTCCCCTTAAATTGTTCATGACTTTTGATGGAAAAACTCTATAAGTAAATATTAAGGGTGGTATCATTACCTACTTATAAGTGACATGAAGAATGCCATTAACTTAATGAGAAAAATCATCAAAAGTTCATTAAACTAATTGAATGGTCTGGTCATTAGAAGTCCTTCCAGGCACCAAGAAAAGTCTCAGAACAGCCCATAGAACTGTGTTCAATTGTTCATGTTTCTGGAAATACCTTCTAAGTACTTACCAAGGCGTTATCTCTGTTGAACTGAATGTCTCTTTACAATATTTCATTTAGTTAAAAATCTAAACCCAAACTATACATTGGAAAAAAAGCAAGATCTTCACAGTAAATAGTATTGTTTTCTTTGTCAGTTCAACAGTTATACTTTGAATTAGGAAATGTAGCTGTTGGGAAATCTGCAGCTATACACTTTTAACATCTCTGTGTTAAAACCTCCCCAGGAAGTAACTAAAGTTTCTGTGAGTAAACTCGATGGGATAGTTAGAGGGAAGAGTTAGGATGGAGAATAAACTCTTAAAATGACATAATCGGTAGCACAGCGGGTTAAGCACACGTGGCGCAAAGCGCAAGGAACTGCATAAGGATTTATTTATTTATTTATTTATTTATTTATTTATTCCCTTTTGTTGCCCTTGTTTTTTATTGTTGTAGTTATTATTGTTGTTGTTATTGATGTTGTTTGATAGGACAGAGAGAAACGGAGAGAGGAGGGGAAGACAGAGGGGGAGAGAAGCTACTCCCCTGCAGGTGGGGAGCTGGGGGCTCCAACCGGAATCCTTACGCCGGTCCTTGTGCTTTGCACCACGTGTGTTTAACCCACTGCGCTACCACCCAACTCCCTGATGTTTCTTGAGACTCAGGAGCACAGCAACAGTACTTCTGCCTTCCAGAATTGCGCACTGGACCACTTTGTATATAGCAGGTCTTGTACTCTACTACCTGTAGTTTAGTACAAAACAACAACAAACAAACAAACAAAAACAACAACAAAAGCTTCTGAAATAAATTCCCATCTGGGCAGGCTATCCTTTCTGTTTGATCAGTAGTCACTTACTGTGTCCCTCTTTGGATAGACTCCACAGTATCATGTCCTTCACACACAGACCCAGTACGCGCTTACAAGGGCTCCAAGACGTGCTCTTCATCCCCACTCTCATTCTTTCCACTGTGGGACGAGGGTAAACACTCTTACGATGTATCAAGGCCTGGCCTTGAACTGTGGCCTGCTTTCCTTCAAACTCCAGGCCCTTAACTCATATCATACTACTTCTGGTCCCATACTTACACACTTCCACTTCACCAAATACCAATCACTTTGCTCCTCTAGGCTCTTTGGTTTCCCCACTTAACCACTGACTCACGTCTCATGATTGGGGCTAGACAGAGATGCTTTTCTTCCCCAAAATGAAATGTCAAAGGGCTAATCTACTCCCTCACGACATTTATGTTTTCTCACCTTTTCTTCTTGTTCTGCTTCCATCGGAGCACTGGCTGGGTCTGGGTTCTGCTCGTGCTAACAGGGGCCAGCCGAGCACAATGGAGAATGGGAGAAACAGTCTGAAGAGGCTTCTGCCAACGACACTCTCTGTGCTGCTGAAAGAAAAATATGACTACCGGGCGGTTTCGAGCACGTGGTGCAAAGCGCAAGGACCTGCATTAAGGATCTGGGTTTGAGGCCCCGACTCCCCACTTGTGGGGGGGGGGGTTGCTTCACAAGTGGCGAAGCAGGTCTGCAGGTGTCTGTCTTTCTCTCCCCCTCTCTGTCTTCCTCTCCTCTCTCCATTTCTCTCTGTCCTATCCAACAATGGTGACATCAATAACAACAAGAATAACTACAAGAATGAAAAAACAAGAATGGCAACAAAAAGGGAAAGTAAATAAATAAATACTTTTTAAAAATTAAAAAAAGCTGTGCTTAAAAAAATACCACCAAGGCAAAGGAATGTTTAACCTGAACTTTAATAAAATAAAATTATAATTATAATCATAAAGAGAGCTTTCCTTTCTTCCCTCTCCTGTTCTGAAAGTTGTCCACCCAGAGCCACAGCTGATATTTAAACTTTACCCAAATGTATGTGGAGCCAGATGGACTATGAGATTATAGGGATTTGATTTTTTTAGATAGACCACAAACCTGGAAGAGCTTATGTTATTCCAGATGCATTATCTCCTAATCTCCAGGAAGAGGCTTGTTCAGCCCTAAGAAGCATGGAAGGACCTTCCCCTGAAAGAACACTTATAGCCATGTCTAATCCTTTCTCTGCATGGAAAGGAAAGAGCTCACCTACCTCCCATGTCAGGGCAAGAATCCTAATTCCTCTCAAACTCTGCAGAGCAGAGTAAGAACCCTAAGTGTGACTCATTCTCATGTTGTTAAAAAAAAAAAAAAAAAAAGTGGAATTCATGGTACCAAATGGGAGATAGATGACCAACATTTTTTTTTTATTCCAAGACAACTTTTGGGGACTTTAATAAACAAAAACAAAACAAAACAAAACAAAACAAAAAAAGGGCTTCTGACAAGAGCGTGGCGGGGGGGGGGGCTGTGCACAGAATAATTAAATCTAATTCATGTAATCAACTGAGTACTCAGCTATTTAGAAACATAAACTAAGTAATCAATTGCAAAAGCGACTGGCCATGTAGTCTAAGATGTGATATATGTGCAGGTGGTTGTCAACCAGCACCAACTCAGTGGTTTGCTTTATAAATAATTCTTACCTTTGCTTCACTGCAGTCTTCTCATCCATGAAGCCAAAATAGCAAAACACCTTTTCCTCATCCAGTTTGAACTTCCTGCAAGTCAGCATTTCCTCATTATGTTGCCTGCGCTCATGGCTCCACAAACAGAACTATAACTTTATCGAAGAGGCTTTAAGAAAAGCAATTACATTTTGATAAATGTCCGAAGCTATTCCAATATGACACAAATAGCTAATAAATCTCTTTAGAGAAAGTATTACTTTGTAGGTAGATCCCTTTATCAGTGTGCCACTGAATCTCAATAATTTTCTCAATTTCAGCTTTCACCTCTTTTAAAAATAAGACAGAAAGTGGAGACAGAATGAAGGGCAGGTTGGTTTGCGATTTCTTGTCGAGTTTTATCAAATACAATTTTAGGTATTTACTTAGAATAACGTTGTGCTAACTTGAATAATAGGTCTTTCTTGATGTTTTTTTTTTTTTTTAATTGTCACCAGGATTATCACTGAGGCTCAGTGCGCACAATGAATCCAAGACTCGTGGTGGTCATCTTTTTCCTTTTATTTATTTTTTTTTTAATTTTTTCCCCTTAATTCAATAGGACAGAGAGAAACTGGAAGGAGAGGGGGAGTATAGAAGGAGAGTGATAGAGAGACACCGGCAGCACGTGCTTCACTGCTCATGAACCTTCTCCTCAGCAGGCAGTGAGTTTGGGTCCAAACCCCTTAACCCTGGCCCTTGTGCACTTAGCTAGGTACACCACTGACCAACCCTTTTCTTGGTTTTTAGTATCTATACCAGATGAACCTAGAAAATGCCCAATGTCTGTGACGATTTTTAAAAGAAGTCTCCAAACTGCAGTAGAGCACCAACCAACCTTAAATGCCTGAGGCTCTTGGTTCAAAGCCCAGCACAGCCAAAGTGGTATTCTGTCTTCCCTGTCTCTGTCTCTCGTATGGAACTATTGATTATATAAAACGAACAAACTAAATATTCTTGCAAAAGAATTAATCAATTAATGACCCACTGATCGCTCCTAAGTCCCTAAAGGCTCACAGCAGAAGTGAATGTTATCTTTAGACCTTTCTCAGTATTGACAATTGGCATGATGTGATAACGTCTTTCAGTCGTCATTTATCTGCTTTCCACTTAGGGACCTTTTCTCAGTGAAGATAAACTTTTCTTTTTCTAATAAATACTTTTAATTCCTTGTCATATTTAAAACTATCTCACGCTCTTCTTTTTGAATGTATGAGGGTGTGCACTGAAGTCTATTGTCAAGTTCAGTTTGCTTGAATATGTTCAATGCATTTACTTGGCAGGGGTTTATTGAACTCTTATGATCATGATACTACAGTCCACACATCAGACAGCTGTGAAGAGTTGCACTTCTTGGACCATGATGTAGATATATGTTAGCTAAGTCCATGGCTTCCTTTCTACAGTATCTTGGCAGAAGTCAAGGCGTTCATCAGACGGAGTGTCCTTTCTTGCTCTAATTTCATTCGCCTTCATTTTCTCTTGCTCTTATTGTCATTTTTCCTTTTTTTCCTTTCATCACAAAGAATAATAATTTTTTCATAGATTTAACATATATACAACATATATATATATATATATATATATATATATATATATATGATGCACCCTATTTACCAGGTCATATTTTTTACTCAGAATCCTGATGTCACTTTCAGTTGTGATGAAAGGAAAAGTTTCAAGAGCTTATGACAAAGACAACACACTCCTCCCACAATATTTCTTTTATATATATAATTTTTATTTATAAAAAGGAAACACTGAAAAAAAACCATAGGATAAGAGGGGTACAACTCCACATAATTCCCACCACCAGAACTCTGTATCCCATCCCCTCCCCTGATAGCTTTCCTATACTTTATCCCTCTGGGAGTATGGACCCAGGGTCATTGTGGGGTGCAGAAGGTGGAAGGTCTGGCTTCTGTAATTGCTTCCCCACTGAACATGGGCATTGACAGGTCAATCGATACTCCCAGCCTGTCTTTCTCTTTCCCTGGCTCCCACCATATTTTAAAACACGTCATAGGGAGTCAGGCGGTAGGGAAGCGGGTTAAGCGCATGTGGTGCAAAGCGCAAGGACCAGCCTAAGGATCCCAATTAGAGCCCCCGGCTCCCCACCTGCGTAAGAGTCGCTTCACAAGCGGTGAAGCAGGTCTGCAGGTGTCTGTCTTTCTCTCCCCCTCTCTGTCTTCCCCATCTCTCTCCATTTCTCTCTGTCCTATCTAACAACGACGACATCAATAACAACAACAATAATAACTACAACAACAATAAAAAGAAAAGGCAACAAGGGCAGCAAAAGGGAAAATAAATAAAATAAAAACGTCATTCCAGGGAGTCAGGAGGTAGTGCAGTGGGTTAAGCGAACATGGCGCAGCGCAAGGACCAGCCTAAGGATTCTGGTTTGAGCCCTCGGCTCCCCACCTGGAGGAGGGTTGCTTCACGGGTGCTGAAGCAGGTCTGCAGGTGTCTCTCTTTCTCTCCCCCTCTCTGTTTTCCCCTCCTCTCTCCACTTCTCTCTGTCCTATCCAACAATGATGACATCAATAACAATAACTACAGCAACAATAAAAATACAAGGGCAACAAAAAAAGAAAATAAATATTAAAAAGTCTTACAAACTAAAGCACGTCATTCCAGTGAAGTTATTTCAATCTCCTTGTTTTCTCTTGAGTGTTTTCTGTACAGTACCATCTTTGCAAGCCCACATGCACCAATTATCTCACCAAAAATACCTTCTTCCTCCTCTGTGTTGTTCTAGCCAAACTTCTATACGAAAATTGGAAATTCAAGTCCCTATGTAACCAGACTATCCTCTCAGTTTTGCATAGATTCTTCTTCTTTTTTTTTTTTTTTCATGAAGTATTGAAGCATAAGCTTTCTTGTCTCTTCTTCACCTTTTATTCGGTTTCTTCTTCCAACCAATGTAGTATGTATCTTGCTCAGTGCCCTACATATAGTAACTGGTCAAACCAGTATTCAGATGTTCATCAGGCTGATTGCAAAGTTCATCTTCTTTCAACTAACCACCAAAATAAATAAAGCTGTTTTATTGACTCAGGGGGGAGAAGCTTACTCTTAGAACTGATGTGATGTGAATGACAGTACTACCAGTGACCATCCTGTCCCCACCCCAGGAAACCTGTCTACTAGGAATATGGAAATTTGTCATCAGAACTCAGTAGTAATAACAAGCCCAGATAAGTAAACGTGGAATTTAGGACGACAAAATTATGGCATTTTAATTTGAAAGTGATCTTGGAAGGCGGTCATCCAATTATTTTCTAAATGATATAGCTAGAAGTCAAATGTGAGGAAAAAGCCTGGTGATTTTTTTTGGGGGGGGGTAGGGTAAGGACATACTTTTTTTTTTTTTAAGAAAATTTGCAGTTGGGAAGCATGCAGAAGAAAGGGAAATAGGAAGGAGAGGGAGAGAATAGAAAGTCACCTGTCACATTTGCCAGCATTCCAGTCTCTCTTTGCCCCCCTCCCCCAAGGGTCTTGTGCCTATAGGTCAAGGTAATTACCACTAGGTGGCGCTGGATGCTTCAGAGTCCTCTGCTAAAGGTGTGTTTTAGTAATGATTAATAAAGATGCCTCTGAAATCTTTTCAAAGCCAAGGACTTTTTTTTCTTTTGTAAATAAAGTCAACTTATTGCAACAGCAGTTTAAATATGCCTGGACCCTTTAAGTCTACATAGACACTAAGGATGTGAGCGTATTTAATTAAACAGTTCCAAAATGGAAACCTAATTCAATCTAAACCTTTCTATGTTACTTTCAATATTTAACACACACACACACACACACACACACACACACACAGAGAGAGAGAGAGAGAGAGAGAGAGAGAGAGTGTGTGTGTGTGTGTGTCTTTCTTATTGTCTTTCTTCTCCTGAATCAAAAGCATCTGGGAACATGTGTACTTCTATCCTCCCCTAATTGCTTTCCCAACAGTTGACCCTAATGCTTTTTTGGTGTTTGAATGTCTGGAAACCTATTTCTGTGATCCTGGACAATCTCTACTGAATATCAACATCTCCAGTGCTTCCTCTAGACATGAAGCTGTTAATTGGAGATGCATCCAAATATCTTAGTCTGAGATGATGTCCACTGAGCTCATGGCAGTGTAAGAAACATAACAGCAATGCTAGTCATCTCGCTCAGATCTGTTTAGTCTCTGCTCCTTTACTAACAGGATTCTGAATTTCTGATCATCAGATTCCCAGTTTAAAAAAAAAACAAAACACAACTAAATCCATGGGGATCAAGGAGTGGTGCACATGGTTAAACACACGTAGTCCTATGAGCAAAGACCTGGGTTCCAGTTACGGAACCAAGAATTTGCCAATAAACTAGCAACATAAATGGCTGAGTAGGGTTTGCTGGTGGGGTGTAGTTAATTGATCATGCCTCTCTCTCTCCTTTTCTTCCTTTTTATTCTTCCTGTCTATGATGTAGACTATGGGTATAGTGCAGTACATCATTTTACAAACATGAAATAACTCTTTGATAAATATTGGGAGCAGTAGGATAGGACCAAGTCTCTATTTGATTATATAGGAGTGTTGTGTTGTAAGAAGGAGATTAGCAAATTGTTTAAGCCACTAAGTGTTTTTTTAATATTTATTTATTTATTCCCTTTTGTTGCCCTTGTTGTTTTATTGTTGTAGTTATTATTATTATTGATGTCCTCATTGTTGGGTAGGACAGAGAGAAATCAAGAGAGAAGGGGAAGACAGAGAGGGGGAGAGAAAGATAAACACCTGCAGACCTGCTTCACAGCATGCAGAGTGACTCCCCTGTAGGTGGGGAGCCAGCCGGGGGCTCGAACCGGGATCCTTAGCTGGTCCTTATGCTTTGTGCCACATGCGCTTAACCCACTGCTCTACCACCCGACTCCCCTAGGCCACTAAGATTTTCAGATGGTGGTTACATGAAGCCAAGAAGAAATCCTGAGTGATCGAACTAGTATGTGTATGTAACATCACACATAAACCTATTTCTGTAGCATACAGATAGGGATATAACCTTAAAGTATTCAAACTATATTCATTCTATCTCTCAAACATCTCTTATATTTATCAAAAAAAAAAAAACAGATACACACCACTTTGAGGTCTTTTCCAACAGTATTTATAGTACTCCTCAAGCTAATTAATTAACCAGTAACTAGAAACACCATAGGCCAAAGTTTTAGTTCCTTGATAACCTCTAGCTGGCAGTCAACCAAATATTATCCACCGGTAAGTGTCCTTGACAGTTCTTGAGAGCCTAAACCAGTTCCTTGTAAGTTGAAACTCATGGAGTATATTAAAAGCTTGATGAGGGGCCAGGTGGTGGCACATGTGATCGAACACACATGTTACAATGTGCAAGGGTCCCAGGTTCCAGGCCCTGGTCATTACCTGCAGATGGGAGCTTTTGTAAGTGGTGAAGCAGTGCTGCAGGTGTCTCTACCCCTTCTCTCTATGTCTATCCTAGAAATAAATAAGATCTTTTTTTTCCCTTAAAAAAACAACATTGAAGGAAATCTGCATTAAAGGACCTTGTTTAATCTTAATGCCTTTTCTTAGTCAACCTGAAGATAAAACATATATGTGAGGAGAGTGTGTGTGTGTGTGTGTGTGTGTGTGAGTGTGTGTGTGTGTGTGTGTGTGAGTGTGTGTGTGTGTGTGTGTGTGAGTGTGTGTGAGTGTGTGTGTGTGAGTGTGTGTGTGAGTGTGTGTGAGTGTGTGTGTGTGAGTGTGTATGAGTGTGTGTGAGTTTGTGTGCGAGTGTGTGTGTGTGTGTGTGTATGTGTGTGTGTGTGTGTTCCCAAATATCCCATAGAGACTATCAGCAGCAGTTTGGGGGCAGGGGCTTGGACCTCTGTGAATGTCTAGAGGAAGAAAACACTGTCAGTGTAATGTGTTTTGGAAACGTCTATACAGGAAACTAAAAGAGGCAACACTCAAGATGGCAGAGTCCTCTGAGGTGACTTCACAGTCAAAAACCACCTCAAGAAGCCCAGGACTTCCCACCTGTGGGAGGGGGTCACTTCACAAGCGGTGAAGCAGGTCTGCAGGTGTCTTTCTCTTCACCTCTCTGTCTCCCCCTCCTCTCTCAACTTCTCTCTGTTTTATCCAATAAAATGGAAAAATGGGGAGTTGTGCAGTAGTGCAGTGGGTTAAGTGCACATAGCACAAAGCTCAAGGACCGGCATAAGGATCCCAGTTCGAGCCCCTGCCTTCCCACCTGCAGGGGAGTCGCTTCACAGGCGGTGAAGCAGGTCTGCAGGTGTCTATCTTTCTCTCCCCATCTCTGTCTTCCCCATCTCTCTCCATTTCTCTCTGTCCTCTCAAAAACAAAGATGACATCAATTACAACAACAATAACTCTAATAAAAGAAGCAAGGGCAACAAAAGGGAATAAATAAATAAATATTTTAAAAATGGAAAATGGCAGAAAGGGAAGGAGCAGCAGCAGCACAGGGACAAAGGCTGAGATCATTAGTGGCTTATAGGAGACCTCTAGTCTTTAGCTTCTTCTAGCTGATGACTCCAAAAAAAAAAAAAGTATCTCCTTTGCAAAATATAATAATAATAATGAGATTTTAACTGTTTCTGTTTTGCATAGCCTGCTGGGTGAGTTTTTCCTTGCAATGATCTGTACCCAGAAAGAGGCTGAACAGTTTCTCTGCCTTTCAGACACCCCATTTCGGAGAGCTGGTTAACCTTAGCAAAAAATTATTGTCAGCAATAAATATTTACTTTTCAAAAATATCCTGAGGAGACTTGAAACAATATGGGCAAATCTCCTTGGTACTGTTTTTTCATTTAGAGATGACAAAAGTCGAGGGGAAAAGTGACAGTTTTAAGGGCTTTAAAAATATTTGATGCTTTAGGTTAGAAATTGGCAGGGAGCCAGGCCCTGTCTTAAAGGGATAGGCACTTTATTATACTTTCTAATTCTTCCAAAGTCTGTCTTTAGGATATATGAGCTGACTCTAATATGACTACTCTATTCTCATCCTCTGGTGGAATACTCCAGTCTCAGCTCATAAATTGAAATTTGAAGATCTGTAAATCAGGGCAGACTATTTTCAGAGAGACATTGTGAATTTCCAGTCAAATCTTCCAGTCTATCTTAAATATTTCATCTTCGTGTCACCTTAAGAAAAGTCTTTCATTCAAGTCAGTTACAACATCAAGTCCTAAAACTGATTATACTTCTCTAGTGACCTTCCACTGACAGGCTGCTTTTTGGCATCACTGGCACTGTCACTGATCTATTATTGAACTAAAAGCTCTTTTTTTTTTTTTCAAATGCTCCACTTATTTGACTAAAAACAGGTAAGAGCTGGCTACCAAAATATTGACAGTCTGCCTCCTACTCTGTAGAAAGAAGTCATTGAAAAGGATGATGCTTCACCCATCACATATTTTATTTTACTTATTGAATAGAGACACTCTAAGACAATTTGAGAAGGGAAGGGAAAATAGAGGGGGAGAGAGAAAGAGAGACACCTGCAGCCCTGCTTCACTGCTTGGGAAAGCTTCCTCCTGCAGGGTGGGCACTGGGGACTCAATGGCAGGAAGGACATACCTTCAAGCATAGTAACATGCTTGCTCTACCAGTTGTACCACAGCCTGGACCCCACGATTCTGATATTATTTTTAATATTTATTTGTTTACTTATTCCCTTATGTCACCCTTGTTGTAGTTATTGATGTCGTCCTTGTTGGAGAGGACAGAGAGAAATGGAGAGAGGAGGGGAAGACAGAGAGGGGGAGAGAAAGACAGACACCAGCGGACCAGCTTCACCACCTGTGAAGCGACTCCCCTGCAGGTGGGGAGCTGGGGGCTCAAACTGGGACCCTTAGGCCGGTCCTTGCGCTTTGCACCACCTGTGCTTAACCCGCTGCGCTACAGCCCGACTCCCGCCAATCATATTTTTTATTGCCCTTTAGCTTTCAATAATCTGAGGCCCGAGGTGAGTCATGTCAGTTCCTTACTTGAAAATCAAAGCGCACTTGTAAAAATTAAGTTGATTCATTTTCACTTTTAAAACATCACTTCCCTTATCCTCCCCCCCCCACCTTCATTGGAACCTCTGTTCAACAGGTTAAATGGAGTTGGGGATAGTTCCCTGTTTGTACAGGAAGCAGCATATCCCACCCCTAACTCGCCCGTGAACAAGTCTGATGTTGAACTCTCTTGTCATTTGATCTAGCATTTAATAACCTGTCAGTTGCAAGGACATTAAATAAACATTTGTGTATAATATTTAATACAATTCAAGGGTACATGCCCTGAGGCCACAGAGGAATAGACAGTCTTAACAAGCCTTCCTCTTGAGTAATCTATATATATTTCTACACATCCTAATCCTTTAGGCCTTGAGACTTAGAGGCAACAGCCTTGGATCCACAAGAATCCAAAAATAAATAAGGCAGTGATATGCATTTTGATTCAGCTTCCTGTAAAAGAGCCTCTTAATTGCCTCTCTCCTTTCTCTCTAGTAAGCTCCCACACAGAGAATCAACAGAGAAGCAAGGAGCAAGGTCCTCCTCCTCCTCCTCCTCCTCCTCCTCCTCCTCCTCCTCCTCCTCCTCCTCATTCTTCTCTCTCTTTTCCAAAATAGCTTGAGATTAACTGGATGCCAAAACTCAACAACTTGCCAGATAGCCAGTTTTCCCAGCAGCAAGAATCTCACTCAGGTCAAGGTTGGATCAGTGAATTAAGTAATTAGTCTACAGGAGGATGCGGGGGTGGGGGGAGACCAGCGTGAGACCCTAAATCAAGACATAACATCTCAAAACAGCTAAGCTTGGGTATTCACATTCCTCGGTGAACAGGGCCAGGGGCAAGATAATAAAGAAAACATAAAATCATTAAAGAATCGGAACGCTCATACTCTTTCAATTTTTTTTTTTTTAAAGAACTGCCAATTGGTCACAAAGACTAGAAAGCAAGATTTAGAATGAGGCCCTGATCTTCATGGTAAACTTAAACTAGAGTGGAAGTGGAGCCCACCCATTTCAACAAAGAAACACAATGTTTTTGTTGTGTTGTGTTGTGTTGTGTTTTGTTTTTGTTTTTCCAAATCAGCTACACAGAGAGAGAACAGGCTAAGCCATAACCAAGTCACTGTTTTCCTTTGCTGTCAATAAAAAGTGGATAGAGGCCAGATTTAGATCTCTGTCAAGTTAAAAAGTTGAATACTTGCTTTTGCAATCAAAGAGACAAAAACTTTTGCTGGAATCACCTGGGAATACTTTAGAGCATTCTTTTTGTTTTGTTTTGTTTTATTTTAAGGAAAGGGAAAATGTTCGAGTCAGAAAGATTATATAACAGGGATCTATCTTTCTCCTTTAAAAAAATTTTTTTGGTATTATCTTTATTTATTGGATAGAGACTATCAGAAATTAATAAGGAAAGGGGAGGTAGAGCAGGGAAGAGAGACACCTGCAGCACTGCTTCCCCACTCACAAAGCTTTCCCCCTGCAGGTAGGGACTAGGGGCTTGAACCCCAGGTCCTTGCTCATTGTAACATGCGTGGTCAACTAGGTGTGCCACCACACAGTCCTCTCTTTTCTTCCCCTCTCAATTGTTCTCTGTGCTATCAAATAATAAAATAGAAAGAAAAAAAACAGCTGTCAGAGTGGTGGATTAGAAATAGCAGCACCAAGCCCAAGCAATAGCCTTAGTGACTATATATATTCTAAATTTTAAAGATATTTTAAGACATTGAGTTGACCTAAAGAGACATTTCTTTCTTATAAGCCTTTTTTTTTGTGTTATTTGTTTGCTTATTTAATTATTTATTTATGATAGGACAGAGAAGCAACTCCCTTGTGAAGCAACCCCCCTGCAGGTGGGGAACCTGGGGCTCGAACCGGGATCCTTGCGCTTCATACTATGTGCACTTAACCCAGTGCGCCATGGCCTGCCCCACCCTAAAGAGACATTTCTTAATAGGAGATTCACAGAATTCAAACATTCAATGTGATATTAAGTACAGGTAGTACTTAATCAAGTCTTCCCTCAGCACTAAGGAATCCAATAGGTCCTCTATCAAAAAAAAGCCACGGGTCAACGGGATGTTGTCCAGACTGGCGCAAACAAGTTGACTTCAAGAGAAAAACATTCTCACTGACTGCCCAATTGTTCCCCCTCAAATACAAGATTCAACAGGACTGTTGGATGTGGTATATCTTCCCAGTCCTGGCTGTGGAAAGTCCAGATTCAGCATCTCAAGCGAAATAAATAAATAAATAAATAAATAAATAAATAAATAAATAAGCCCTGAGTCCAACCACCAATTCATTGAGTTTGATAGACTGTTTGCTTTATTAAATACATTACGGATTAGGTCTGCCAGAGTGCATATCCCTGAAGGAGAGCAGTGACAGGATAATTTAACATGGGAACTTAGTAATAATCCTCAAAACTCCTATGTTACTCGTTAAGCAAAGGTATGAACTCAACAAACAAAAACACGCGTCTCTCAGCTGTGTGCTGCCACACCAGTGATAAAGCAATCTGCCATGAATCCTGGACATTGCTTTAGATTGTTCCCTGTCTGCTTCTTCCATACCTCTGGCTTCTCAGATCTTTTAGTAACTTCCATCTTGGAAAGCAGATAAAGGTACCCTGTTTTACACAGAAAGGCACGTCTCCCCCACACCTTCCCCTACCCCCCTTCCTTCTCACAACCACTTGTTTCTTTTCCTACATTGTACCACATCTTACTCTGCCCTCTCCTCCACTTCTTCCTGGAGAGCATCCCAAGCACCATCATTTAGAAATGGCTTTCAAATCCGCCAACACCTTGTGTCAATCCCACCCAAGTCCCTCCGTTCCTTCATAAAAACGTGCTCCGTTATTAGTCCGATGTCCCACACCAACAGCCCGTTGAGCTGTGGAGGCGTTACCAGAGAACACAGCAGAATCATTTTTATGAGGTTTTACCCCAGCAGGAAGGAGCAAAGTGGCACCCAGATGCAAAACTAATGGACAGCGAACAAAGAGGGTAAGACCAGGGTTTCCTTACAAATCAACAGGCTCTTGTTCCTGGAATTGGTATCTGCCTCACATCCAAAGGGCCAAAGTGTTATACCTGGCTGGGTTTAATTTGTTATTTATGTCAGCTTTGCATATTTGTAAGGTTCAAGGGTTTATTGCCCCAGCCTGACCTTGCCAAGTCAGAGTTAACATGTGGTTCTCTGGTAGCTGTTTCTTTCTAATAAACTTTACTTGAAAGAACATGTGTGATAGATTTTGCTTGTGATTAAAAAGAACGGTTCTATGTTCATTGTTTCCCAATTTGGTTTTGAAGTTCTGTTGAAAGTCACCTCTGAACTCAAAAAAGAAAGAGAGGAAGAAAGAAAGAAAGAGATAGAAAGAGACAAAAGAAGAAAGAAGAAGGAAGGGGATCCCAAATACTAGGTACATTTGACAATTATTTGTGACTGTTCTAAAAATATTAATGTAATCTTCTAAAGTAACTATAAATAAGGTTTCCAAATGGTTATGAACATTTGATAAATGGTTTACTTTCAATTGTGAGAATTATTAAAGTTCATTTGTCAGGCTCCAATTTAAAATAAGATTGAGAAAGAGTCCACTTCATATGCAAATACATGCCATTGTTTCTCTCAGGATAGGATTTTAGACAGCAGAGCGAGAGAAAATGATATACATTGCAGGGGTTTCAGATCATCGTTAAGCTTCTAGAGATGGGGGCCAGGCGGGGGTGCACCTGGTTAAGAGCACACACTACAGTGCGCAAGGACCTGTGTTCAAGCAGGGGGAAGTTTCCCGAGTGGTGAAGCAGGTCTGCAGGTGTCTCTCTCTCCCTCTCCATCTCCCCTTTACCTCTCAATTTCTCTCTGTCTCTACCCAATAATAAAAAATAAATTATTTAAGAAAATATTTCAGGGGGCCAGACGGTAGTGCAACGGACTAAGCGCACATGGCACAAAGTGCACGGATCGGTATAGGAACCCCGGTTTGAGCCTCTGATTGCCCACCTTCAGAGGAGTCGCTTCACAAGTGGTGAAGCAGGTCTGCAGGTGTCTGTTTTTCTCTCTCCTTCTCTGTCTTCCCCTCCTCTCTCCATTTCTCTCTGTCCTATCCAACAACAATGACAGGAATAGCAACAATAATAATAACAAGGGCAAAAAAAAGTGGGAAAAATACCCTCCAGGAGCAGTGGATTCGTATTGCAGGCACCGAGCCCGAGCCCCAGCAATAACCCTGGAGGGGGGGAGGGAAGATTCTAGAGAGGGCTGGCAAAAGAGCTCACCTGGGTCCCTACCAGGTAGAAGTAAAACTCCATGCTATGGTTTCTATCACACACATACACACACACACACACACACACACACACACACACACACACACACACACACACACACACACACTTTCTCTGCTTCTATCTAAAAATAAATAGGGTCCAGGTCATGGCATACCTGGTTGAATACATGTTACAATGAGCAAGGACCCAGGTTCGAATCTCAAGTCCCCACAGGGGGAAAGCTTTGTGACTGGTTGAAGCAGTGCTGCAGATATCTCTTTCTCTCTCCTTCTCTATCTCCTCCTTCCCTCTTGGTTTCTGGCTGTCTCTATTCAATAAAGAAAGAAAGAAAGATAATGAAAAAACTAAAATTAAAAAAATAGATTATAAAAATAAATGAATATTGTTTTGAAGAAGCTGCTTTGAAAATAGACTTTAACTAAGTTGTGTCAAAATGTGCAAATCTTCCTTTCCACTTTAGAGCCCAGCTTCCCATAGTATCAACCGCATGCTGAAGAGAGACTCCCAATCTGGTTTGATCTGGGTGAGTGTGGGCCATCCCAGTCTCTCCCCTGTTTGAAATAAGAGGTCTCATCTTCCAGAAACCTTCTTAGGCTCAGAAGCAGAAAATAAAGTTTTGCTACTCTCTAGTCAACCCCTCCCCATGTCTAAGTGAAGAGTATACTCACTCCTTTTTTCTTGAGGTGGATCCAGAGCTCCTATCCTTAGGGCCACTAGACAAAGACCTGAATCAAAACCTAAACTCCTTAGACTCTTAATCAGTGTGAAAAAAATTAAAAATAAAGTCAAGCTTTCGCTTAACCTATCTGACTAGAGAAGATAGAAACACTAAGTTGTTTAAGTTTATTTAAAAAAATAAATAGGGCGCAAAGCACAAGGACCGGCATAAGGATCCTGGTTCGAGCCCCAGCTCCCCACCTGCAGGGGAGTCGCTTCACAGGTGGTGAAGCAGGTCTGCAGGTGTCTATCTTTCTCTCCTCCTCTCTGTCTTCCCCTCCTCTCTCCATTTCTCTCTGTCCTATCCAACAATGACAACAACAATAATAACTACAACAATAAAAAAAAACAAGGGCAACAAAGGGAATAAATAAATAAAATAAATATTAAAATAAAAATAAATAAATAGGGAGTTCGGCAGTAGTGCAGCCGGTTAAGCGCTTGTGGCACCAAGCGCAAGGACAGGCTTAAGAATCCCTATTCAAGCCCCCCGGCTCCCCACCTGCAGGGGAGTCGCTTCACAGGCGGTGAAGCAGGTCTGCAGGTGTCTGTCTTTCTCTCCCCCTCTCTGTCTTCCCCTCCTCTCTCCATTTCTCTCTGTCCTATCCAACAACGACATCAATAACAACAACAATAATAACTACAACAATAAAGCAACAAGGGCAACAAAATGGAATAAATAAATATTTTTTAAAAATAAATAATAATAGTGATAATAATCTGTTGACCTTAATAGAAAAAAAAAAATCTTATGCTTAGGCTGGATAGTAGCATATCTGGTTCAGTGTACATGTTACCAAGTTCAAGCCCCAGGTCCCCACCTACAAGGAGGAAGCGTCATGAGTGGTGAAGCAGCTGTCTCTCTTCCTCTCTCCCTCTCTCCCTCTCTGTCTCCCCTTCCTGTCTCAATTTCTGTGTGTCCTATCAAATGAAACAATATTAAGTAAATATTTTCAAAACATCTGTGCTCCTGTGGTCAGGAAGATAGCTCAGTTGGTAAGTTAAGGGGTTTTCGTACCTGAGACTCCCAATTTGAGAACTCACACAACTTATACTGAAGTGGTACACCCTGACCCAGCCTCTTCCCTCTTTTTTTTTTTTTTAACATCGTGAAACTCTGTCTGATATTAAATAAGTAATAATAAATCTTCAAAAAAAATATGCTCATTAGTTTTCTTTCTTGAATATTTTTGGTTCTATTTTTTTTTAATTTGGATTTTGAAATCCTAGATCCTTCATGAAGACCTGAAACAATGGCAGAAATAATCTTATGTTTCCATTAAAATCGGGGCCGTGCAGGGGAGGGACCTGTTTGCACAGGAATGTCTGTGAGTAGACATAGCTCCTCCTGGACTTCAGCACATTCATGTTCTCCAGAAGCCTGAGTGAAAACGGGCCACAGAGCTCTGCAAAGAATTGTCCCTACACAGTTCTTCCTGAGATGACTCCATCTTTGCAATCATGTGTGAATAAACTATTTCATGTTAGGTCTTATTATGGAAATAGATGTATATCAAGAGAGTCATTATTGCTTCTTTAGTACAATTACAGTCAAAGTAGTCCTAAGTCAAAATAAAATATTTTACCATTTGGAAATAATTTAATATGTGTACATGTATATGTGTATATATGTGTGTGTGTGTGTGTGATTATGTATACTATATGATATTTAATGGTATATCATAAATTATAGTGTATGGTACACGTGTCACATGCTATTATATACTTTTACATGGTATACTGTTTATAATGTTATGTATTGCCTCATATATATTATTATATAATTTGCAGATACTGGTGAGATACATGTCACAATATAAATGATATGTTTCCATACTTATTTGCAACAATTGAGAACAATTGAAACTGAACTGAGAGAGAAGATACCTATTTAGTGAATTTCTAAAAATGTCGTATTTATTCATTATTTTTTAGTCTTTCTTTCATTTGATAGGACACAGAGAACTTGAGAGGGATCGAGAAGGGAAAACAGGGATACCTGCAACATTAGTTTAATGCTTGTGAAGCTTCCTCCCAGTAAAGGTAGGAAACGGGGTGGGGGCCTTGACCTTGGGTCCTTGTGCATAGTAATGAGTATGTTCAACCCTGTGTAGCACTGCCCATCCCCGAGTAGATCTGTTTTTCAAGCTCTTCAAATACTGAAAGGTGTATTCTTGGATCTCCTACAGATGAGGCATCTAGGCCTTAGAGAGCAGACTGGGTTAATAATTCTCCCTCTCTCTCTCTCTCTCTCTCTCTCTCTCTCTCTCAGCAGCACATGTTTTGGTGGCCTCTTTTCTTTTCTGCTGATGTCTGTCTCCACAGTTCGAATACGAATACCTATTCCTTACAAGAACCCTTCATTGCAGACTCACAGCTGCGCATATTTGTGGGTGTCAAGAAGGTAGCACGGTACCCACTGAAGGGAGAGGGAGAATGAGACATGAATTGAGCCACAAGTGCATTATTGGAGGTTTATATCTTCTTCTGAAGTATACAGCATTAGCCACTGTCAGGGAGAAGATACCAAGCCAGACAGTAATTGCAATAATGGAACAGACAAATGGTCTCTGTCCCCATTAAAGTCATCAACACCTCTAATTTTTGAAAGGGGCTGGTTTGAAATACAGTAATTGTGATTATGTTGTCCATAAAGGCTAAGGTGATCCGCAATTGTCCACATCCCTGGGTCTTTCCAATGTCCTGAACAGAGCTGACTCAATCTGAACACTAACACACAGTTCATTTCTGAATAACCTTACAGAAAGCGTGCTTTTCAGTGCTTACAAGTTCAGTACGGTAGCTCGGTAATATTTTTCACGTGCAACAATTTGCCTTTTTGGCTAGTTAAAAAAAAAAATCTTTGATTTTTCAAATTCTTTGAGGCACAAGGTTTTGCTCCAATGCCAAGTTCTCTGGCTGGTCTGTCTTTATCCTAATACTGCTACCAGTCCTACCTGTCTGTAATGCCTCCTGGAGTTTCCTTGAGAATCCTCACCTCCCCCTCCCCTTTAGAGAAAAGTCTGACTTTCTTCCTCTGAGTCTAAGAATTATGATGCTTGGACCAGGTCACAATAGGTAGAGACATCCTCTAAGTTGAGTGCAGAGAAAAAAGTTCTCAGTTTTAGAACAAGTGCTCTGCGTCTTTCTTGAAGCCTTCAGAATTAAATTCTGGCGGTCAATATGCCAGGAGAAAGTTCTCTAATGTTGCTGGTCATTGGGCATTTTGAACTGATCAGCTGGGTTAGGACATTTTGAGGAAGCTCTCTGTTGACACCAAAGAATGGAACCCTTCCAGTTAGGAGGATCTTTGTCCTATAAGTAATGCAAATAAATGGCATAAATAGAATTTGAGGTGAGGTGGCATGACTCCCTGTCATTTTTCTTCAAAATAGCTAATAATCTGGAAATAACTTCTTAAACTACACCCCTTCTTGGGACTAAGATTCCTTCACCCTGATTGTGTTGACCTATCGAAAGTCACAACTCAACACTCCAGCCATTTAATTTTTAACAAGGTCCTAGACCATTGAAAGCAGTATGGAGTGGAATTTATGGGCTAACGTTGGACTGTTAAATTATTCTCCAAATCTTCCCAGGTTGCTCTCCACTCTGGCGAACCATCTTTTACTGGCAAGAGTAAATATAGAAAAGCCTACTGTTAAAACACTTAACAGATCTCCTCTGTCAAGGCCTTGAACTGCAGTGTCCACTGTCTTTGGAAGCCTCTGCTTCTCTCTCTCTTTTTTCTCCCTTTGTTTAAAATATGCTGACCACACCATGACCCCTCCTAACCCGTCGGTAGAAAATTACAACCAGCCACACAAACAAGCAGCTTGAGGTCAGAAGGAGCAGGGTCTGCTAAAAGTTAGTAATCAGACATTAATTCCCTGACATAATTAATCAAAATGAACCACCGTTATCTAGCAAGAAACCTTTAACCTATTACAAAGGGGTCAATTTGCGAACCACTTGAGCCTGGGAGTTTGGTACAAATAGCATACACCCTTCATCCGGGATGTCCTGAGTAGGGAAAAATGCCTTTGAAGTCCCCAATCTACTAGATTCAGATATAATTTCATCAATCAAGTTAAAAGCCTGCCTCCCTCCAGAAGGATTCCGTGGAGCTCTTGTCAACCAGCTCCCTGGCGTGGTGACTGCAAACCCATTTGTAAGGCTTTCTGAGTCACGAGTCAGCTCCAGTTGGTCAGAGCTGATAAAAGAGCGAGGGTCTATCACATTGAAGAGGAAGAAGTAAGATTTGTGGGAGAACCTGTTTCCCTCTTGCAAGAAAAGCTGTAAATTAGGTATGTGTTAGACTGTTGGATGTTTGCATTTACCTTTCTTCTGGATATCTAGTGCTTAACAGAGGAAGTCTGCCAGATGTTTGGGATCCAGATTTAGATGCACAGTCTGAAACAAGGGGGAATAAACTAGGATTAAAACCATTTAGCTGTAGTTCAGATATAAATTTGTTGCTGTTGCAGTACATTTGTATCGAGGGAGAGTTTGCCTTCTGTCAAAATGCAAACATACTCACAGGCTATGAATGCAGGTTTGTAGAAAACAGACACCAGGAAGCTGGGCGGTAGCACGGTGGGTTAAGTGCACATGGCGCAAAACACAAGGACCAGTGTAAGGATCCCGGTTTGAGCCCCCAGCTCTCCACCTGCAGAGGGTTGCTTCGCATGAAGCAGGTCTGCAGGTGTCTAGCTTTTTCTCTCCCTCTCTGTCTTCCCCTCCTCTAGCGATTTCTCTCTGTCCTATCCAACAACAACAGCAGCAGCTATGACGACAATAACAACTACAGCAAGTACAATAACAAGGGCAACAAAATGGGGAAAATGGCCTCCAGGAGCAGTGGATTTGTAGTGCAGGCACCAAGCCCTAGTGATAACCCTGGAGGAGAGAGAGAGAGAGAGAGAGAGAAAATAGGCATCAACTATGATCTATTTTGATGGTCTTTCTCACACCAAATTCTTCTCCATCTCCACAGACCAAGGATGGACACCCAAGGACCTTGAATGGAAATTGTGGCATCATTACTCTGTGCTTAGAAATTCCTTATGGTGCAATACACACCAAAGTGAAAGACTCTGGGGTGGGTGGGTGGGGAGAATACAGGTCCATGAAGGATGATAAATGACATAGTGGGGGTTGTATTGTTAAATGGGAAACTGAGGAATGTTATGCATGTAAAAACTATTGTATTTACTGTTGAATGTAAAACATTAATTCCCCAATAAAGAAATAAATTTAAAAAAAAAGAAATTCCTTATGGTAAAGAACTATGCTTCACAATTTTACAATACTGTAAAGCTATGCTAAAGCACCAATAAAGAAAATTAAAGGGAGAAAGAGAGAGAGAGAGAGAACAGAGTAAAATCTGTTTCAAAAAGAGTAGAGGATTAATTTTCATCCACTTCAAAGGAAAATGATGAGGGCTAGGGAAGATAGCATAAAGGTTATGCAAAAAGGCTTTCATGTCTGAGGCACCAAAGGTCCCAGGTTCAATTTCCACCACCATCATAATCCAGAATTGAACAGTACTCTGATAAAAATTAATAAATATATTAAATTAAAAAGCAAAAGAAAGGAAAGGAGAATGAAAGAAGGAAAAGGAGAAGAGAAGAGAACACAGTGGTCATCAATTTCTGAGTGAATGTCTACCGTAGCACCAAGATACTCAAACCTTCTCTCCATGGAGGCCAGTTTCTTTGTATTCACTTGTCTAGAATTGAGACTCTAGACAGAAGGTTGCATTCATTTCAGATGCTTTTCATTCAGTTGTTCCGTTTCAACTTGTTTTCTCTTTTGTTTGACATTTTTCCACACAGTCACATTTGAAGTACTGTCAGTGAATTTGATTATTCCCAGTGGGTCTGAGTCATTTTCTGGGTGTTTCTTCAGTACAGTGATGTTGACACCTCAACTGGTAGATGGAACAACTTAAACAATGCATCTAACTTTTCCAAATCAATACATGGATCAGTTAGGACTTTATTACTTAAATCTTGAATTATTTTCAAGAAGAGGAAATGGAAGTCCAGAAGGATTAATGGCTACATAGGAAGGTGTTCAGATTCGCATCAACATGTATTCAAACTACCCCCCCATACCTCCAGCAATAATTTCTTTTATTGCATTTACTATCATATGTGATGTGTATCCCATAACAAATCCACTTTTAAATTTTTTTAAAAGATCCATTTTTGAAATAAAAAAAAATACACATGATGATGAAACATACAATGAATGAATGGACTGGGACATCTCCTTTCTTCAGAGGGTAACTCATCACCCAAAACAAGAACAAAACCAAGTCTCCCCCGTTCGCCCCATTTAGTCTGTCTCTTCAACTGCAATGGCCATCCCTAATTCCTTTCCAAGTTTAAGTCCTACGGATTCTCGTTCTCTTCCTAAGAAATACGGTGCCTGTCTCTCACGCTCACACCTCATCTGAAATGTTCACACAGCCTTTTCTTTCTCATCTAGTCACCACCTGATCCACTATTTTGGTTGTGTTCCCAGCTTTCAACATCATCCAGAGATGTACATCTGTTCGTCTGTTCCATTGTTTGACTGCTGACTCCTTTCCACCAAGTGAGGTATCTCTTGCTGACCCAACACAACTTCCCATTCCAGCATTCTGCTGGAATGAATGAGAATTGTCTTCTGGAAAATCATGTCCCCAAATGGCATTTTGGAGGTTGATTTTCTTTTGAGTTGGTCTTGAGGCAATTGGCAAAAGAATAACTCCCTTTCTAGAGGAATGTGTGACTGGCTGATCAGCAACCATGAAGCTAAAATCCCTTCCTTTGGCAAAGCCCAAAGGTACTTCAGTTCATAGGCTTCCTGCTCAGCACCATGTTAGGGATTTGTGTTCTCTTCCCCAGATGGATCTCTGAGGATGTGTATGTTCATGCTCACACTTTATTTCACGCTGGCACTCTGATAGGTGCATTCAAGGGAAAGTCTGCTTCTAAAGTATGACAAAGAACACTGAAGCTGGGTCTCAGGGAAGTGGTCCCATTTACCGCCACAACTGTGAGAGACATATCTCAAATCCCAGTAGCTCTTAAGATACACCGGCTCTGCAGGAGAGGAACTGGTTGCTCAGTGAGGCTCAACTTCCCTGGGAAATAGTTCAAGCCCAAATCCCTAGCCTACGTCTCCTCTGTGTCATCTGGTCATTATGTCAAACAGGACACAGATGACACTAATCAGTATTTGAACACTAGATGTAAAGAGAAGACTTTGTGGAATGTGTTCTTCAAAATTACCATTTGCCGGTAACTATGTAGAAATCACTCACAATTCACGTCAGGTAATAGCCCACTACAGCTCTCATCCAACTAATGAGAAGGGGACTCGATTTTCTCCTTTGAAAGGGTTAACTAATAGCCCCAAAAGATATTGTCACAATCTCATGGTGGTCAATCTTTGGGAAATAATGGATTTGCAGATAGAGTACTACTATTTACACATCTGTACCCACCTACATCCCAATTTCCTGTCTATGAATGACCGTGTGAGGAAGAACGTCAGGGGGTTTCGAAGTTATCCACCAGAGAGGGAGTCTTCAAGACACCACCAAGGTAAGGAGAATGAAGAGCGTCTTACCACAGGGGCCCCAGAAACTCGTCCTCTTTGAATTCCATGACGAGGAAACCCCAGTGTCCTTGAGACCAAGAGATCAAATCCCTCTGCTTCCCTACCTCAGACCCTCCCTCTTAACCAGCTCCTCCTGGAGGTAGGTATTAGCTTTGCAAGTTTTCTTAACTCTGGTGAGATAGTACAAAGATTTTGAACCCCATCTTCTCAGGGCTCATGGCTCAGTTCTAGCTCTGTCATTGCTCATGACTACGCCCCCCCATACACACACACAAATCCTCCACCCCTCCTCACACACACAACTCCAGTTCCAAGGCTCCCCAGGAGAAGAGGAACCTTGCTGAGGAAATGTGAAACCCAGCCCACCCTGCTTGCCTCTCCAACTGTGGAGCAATGTTGTTGAGAATATGTGTGGATGAAATACAACCCTCAGTGACCTGGGCCTCCACAGGGCTGTCCAAACAATGCAACCAGATCAAAATGGCCCCAGCTGACACTGCAGGGTGACACCAGAAGTGTGTGTGATCTTTGGAAACTGTCTGCTCATTCGAGCTGGCTCGTGGCAGGTACTTTGCAAGCACAGGAGACAGGCAACATTTTAGAAAGTTTTGCAAGGTCTCCACATCTGGAGTCAAGATCCCAATTGTACACGAGATTTGCAAAGAAGGAAGCGGGGAAACAGTCTAGGAAGAAACTCTAAAATTACTCCTATTCTCTAGGAAGATACAAATCTAGGCCAGAAAGGCTATTCATTACAACCAACTCATCGGAGCCCTTCTAAAAATTTCTGGTCACATGTTCACCCTTAAAAGGAATAGGGGAATCATATTCAGTTAAATTTATACCTTCTACATTCTCCCACTGAAACAATTTATTTTAGTTGTTTGGTTGTTGGTATTTTTGTCTTTCTTTCTCCTCTTCCTTCCCTCCTCCTCCCCTCCTTCTCCTTCTCCTTCTCTTTTTCTTTCTCCTTTTCCTTCTTCTTAGAATGACCTTAGATATTTATTTGACAAAGTCATTAAGACCAAGCAAGGAAGGCTAACTGCTAAACTTGTGGGAAGTTTTCCATATGTTGGAGGGGAAGTTTTAGCTTGAACAAATATTTAATAGTTCACAAGTCATGAACAAAAATTGGCTAATAGGGTCTGTACTCCAAAAAATAAAAATAAGTGTTGTTTTTGGAGATAGAGGCCAGGGGGCCTATAAAGATATTTCACTGATTTTAAAACTTTTTTTTTGTTCTCAACAGATTTAATGTTAATCATTTGTTTATAAATTGGATGCATCGATAACACAAAGTAATATAACTGTTCTAGTGGGCCAGGAGGTGGTGCAGTGATAAAGCTTTGGACTCTCAAGCATGAGGTCCTGAGTTTGATCCCCAGAAGCACATGTGACAGAGTGATGTCTAGTTCTTTCTCTCTCCTCCTATCTTTCTCATTAATAAATAAATAAAATCTTTTAAAAGTATATAAATGCACTAAATCAAATTTGGTTTGTAGCCTTTGGGCCTCAGGCATGCATGTTTCCACCACTGTGGGTTGTTTCCTTGTTAAGTTTGAGAGACACACAAAGAGAGAAAGAGGGAATGACAGCAGAGCACCATGTAGTGCTAGGCCTAGAACTTGACTGACTGCATAGCAAGGCAGGTGCCTTCTTGTTGAGTCACCTCTCTGGCCTTCAAAGCAATCTTAACACTTGCTCTTAGAGTATCCAGCAAGGCAGTGTGTCTTCCAAGGAGAAGACATTGCTCAAAGCATGTGTTAGAAGTATGTAACTCCTGAATAGACACACTGACCAGTGGAATAGAATTGAGAGCCCAGAAGTGAGCCCCCACACCTATGGACATCTAATCTTTGACAAAGGGGCTCGGACTATTAAATGGGGAAAGCAGAGTCTCTTCAACAAATGGTGTTGGAAACAATGGGTTGAAACATGCAGAAGAATGAAACTGAACCACTGTATTTCACCAAATACAAAAGTAAATTCCAAGTGGATCAAGGACTTGGATGTTAGACCACAAACTATCAGATACTTAGAAGGAAATATTAGCAGAACTCTTTTCCGCATACATTTCAAAGACATCTTCAATGAAACGAATCCAATTACAAAGAAGACTAAGGCAATTATAAACCTATGGGACTACATCAAATTAAAAAGCTGCTGCACAGCAAAAGAAACCACTACCCAAACCAAGAGACCCCTCACAGAATGGGAGAAGATCTTTACATGCCATATATCAGACAAGAGTTTAATAACCAACATATATAAAAAGCTTGCCAAACTCAACAACAAGACAACAAATAACCCCATCCAAAAATGGGGGGAGGACATGGACAGAATATTCACCACAGAAGAGATCCAAAAGGCCAAGAAACACATGAAAAAATGCTCCAAGTCTCTGATTGTCAGAGAAATGCAAATAAAGACAACAATGAAATATCACTTCACTCCTGTGAGAATGTCATACATCAGAAAAGGTAGCAGCAGCAAATACTGGAGAGGGTGTGGGGTCAAAGAAACCCTCCTACACTGTTGGTGGGAATGTCAATTGGTCCAACCTCTGTGGAGAACAGTCTGGAGAACTCTCAGAAGGCTAGAAATGGACCTACCCTATGATCCTGCAATTCCTCTCCTGGGGCTATATCCTAAGGAACCCAACATATCCATCCAAAAAGATCTGTGTACACATATGTTCTTGGCAGCACAATTTGTAATAGTCAAAACCTGGAAGCAACCCAGGTGTCCAACAACAGATGAGTGGCTGAGCAAGTTGTGGTATATATACACAATGGCATACTACTTAGCTGTTAAAAATGGTGACTTCGCCATTTTCAGCCGATCTTGGATGGACCTTGAAAAAATCATGTTGAGTGAAATAAGTCAGAAACAGAAGGATGAATATGGGATGATCTCACTCTCAGGCCGAAGTTGAAAAACAAGATCAGAAAAGAAAACACAAGTAGAACCTGAGATGGAATTGGCATATCTCACCAAAGTAAAAGACTCTGGGGTGGGTAGGTGGGGAGAATACAGGTCCATGAAGGATGATAGAGGACCTAGTGGGGGTTGTATTGTTATATGGGAATCTGGGGAATGTTATGCATGTACAAATTATTGTACTTACTGTTGAATGTAAAACATTAATTCCCCAATAAAAAAAATAGTACTAAAAAAAAAGAAGTATGTAACTCCAAATCCCACTTTCCCTCCTGTTAGTCATGGATGTTGAGATGATTCCATGACTCTCTGTGACTTTATTTCTCTTTCTGAAAAGTTGGGAGCATTTCTTTGGGGATTATGTTGACTGAGAGTGGGGACTGCATGTAATAAACGGAGGTTGCTGTTTTATTTCTCGAAAATTTGCCCAATACTAATGAAGAGCAGGCAGGCACCATTCCTTTGAAATGTACATTTCTCTAACTCGAATTCAAGTTCCCCCTCTCTTGTGTTTTATCATAGTGTCCTGTCTGTTCACACACAAAGAATTTAGATGTGAAACTAAATTATAGAAACAGAAGGGAATTCTTCCTAGGAGGGATTGGCTCAGATTATTAAAATCACTTTTTTTTTTCTAGGACACTTCAACCCAGGTGATTTTGCATAACACTCCAAGGTATCTCACATGACCTCCAGAGACACTGAAAATTCTCAACTTCTTCTCAGATAAAAAGTATGTTTAATAGATTGGCTTGGGCTTTAGGATTAGTGTATATCCTCTGTGGACTGGAGTATTTGGTTAGGTGGTGCTGCTATCGAATTTAATAAAATTGGGGTGTCAACAGCCCCAGAGAATATGGATCTTTTCCTCATGTAGCTCTTAATGGCTTCACGATCTTCCCATGAAAGCTTCCATGAGGGGTGCACGATGGGTTCAAGACAGCAGAAAAGATCAGCTACTTGTGTCAGTGTGAATATTTAAGACTTGGGAATGCTCTTTTTTTTTTCTTTTTTTCTCCAGGGTTATTGCTGAGGCTTGGTGCCTGCACTACACATCCACTGCTCCTGGAGGCATTTTTTCCCCCTCTTTTGTTGCCCTTGCTGTTTATCCTTGGTGTTATTATTATTGTTGTTGTTATTGCTGTCATTGTTGTTAGATAGGACAGAAAGAAATGGAGAGAGGAGGGGGAAGACAGAGAGGAGGAGAGAAAGATAGACACCTGCAGACCTGCTTCACTGCTTGTGAAGCGACCCCCCCCCTCCGCAGGTGGGAAGCTGGGGGCTCGAACTGGGATCCTTACACCCTTCCTTGCACCAGTCCTTGCACTTTGCTCCATGTGCGCTTAACCAGCTGCGCTACTGCCCGCCCCCCCTTTTTTTCCTTTATGAGAGATAGAGGAAGAGAAAGAGCCAGAGCCTCACTCTGGTAGGAGCAATGCCAGCACTTGAACTCAGGATTTCAGTTTTTGAGACTTGAAAACTTTATCTACTGCACCACCTTTTGGTTCATGTCTTTTCATTTAAGTGATAGAAAGTCACTAGGAGGGCTCTTCCTACAGTGCTGAGCAGTGATGGAAAGCAGCAGGTAAATGTGGAGTCTAGCTTAGCCATCCCCTTGTTTTTCTCCCTAGGGTCCTGTGTGTACAGCCTTCCTTGATTATGAACCAACAAAGACGGGTCTGAGCTCTGCTCATTGGTGATGGTTCCCTCTCGAGTCTAACAGAAAGGCTGTTGGGAGGGGAGCTGGGGAGACAGCTCAGCAATAGAGCACGGGGCTTGCATTCTTTAAGTCCCAGGTTCAGTCCCCTGCAGCACATATGCTAAAGTTGAATGGTGCTCTCTCTCTCTCTCTCGCTCTCTCTCTTTCTCTCTTTCTTAAAAATAAAATAAATAAATCTTACAAAAGCCAGACTTTTTTTTTTAAGAGAAAGACTGTTCCAAGTTTCTCTCAAAGTTATCCCTCTCCCAGCCCCCAGGCTACAGATTTCAAGATTCCTAATTCAGCCCAGAACTATTATGAAAAACATAGAAATGATACTCAGAAATAAGAATGAATTCTCCTTCTCACTCTAAGGCTATGTTGGCCCAATGGTGGTCTATCTTAAAATTTAAATCAGTACACCACAGAACCTGCCCACTGTGAAGAATAATAATAATAACTGAATGGTAATTATTTTCTTTTAAAGGTCTCCCTAAGTGTCATAAAACAGCAACTTCTGGGTGGAAGCAGGTAATGGGGCACCTGGTTGAGCAAACATGTTAGTATGTGTAAGGACCTGGGTTCAAGCCCCTGGCCCCCACTTGCAGGGGGAAAATTTCACAAGTGGTGAAGCAGTACTGCAACTCTCTCTCTCTCTCTCTCTCTCTCTCTCTCTCTCTCTCTCTCTCTTCCCCTCCCTCCCTTTATCTCCTCCCTCTTCCCTCTTGATTTCTGGCTGTCTCTATGCAATAAATAAAAATAAAATAAGAATAATTTTTTAAAAATTGGCTTTAAAAACAAGCAGCAACTTCCTCCCCATAAATGTTCCAAACCAAAAACATTGCCCACCTGCTGGGGTTAAAACCCCTACCAAGAATCATTCTTTCCTCTGAATAGATATCACTGGAAATGCAAGAAGGTTTTAGGTGTTTGTTGTTGTTGTGACCCAGATAGAAATTCCTTTCCAAGATCCTCAGACACTCCAGTTAAAAAGAAACGAATGAGCAGTGAAGGGCTATCAGGGTGATTGCTGCCAAACTTCAATTTTGCAAGAGAATTTGTCACAAAGGAGACACCTGGTCTGGGGAGGCCTTGGCTCCACTGGGCACTTTTATAGGAAAGTTGGCTGGTGAGGCCGGGAAATTGTACCTGGTGACCTGCAGTAAGTAAGTGCCATGTTTGTGTTGAGGAAAAGTGTCTTCACTGGTGATGTTTACTGCATGGTGGGGTGGCTGTGGTCCTTTGGGGAGGTTAGTGAGGGGACGGAGGGAGTGGGTCCATCATCTCCTGTGAGTCTCTTTATTTCTCCCCAAAATTCTTACTTTTTTTTTTTTTTTTTTTTTTTTGCCACAGTCCAGCATTCTCCTGGCTCTTCCTGGCTTGTGTCATAAGTTCAATTAGGTTATTTAGACACTTTGGACATTTAAATTCTTTGTTTGTGTATGTTTAAAATCGGAGGGGGGGGGAATGTCAGGGAAGGTTACCAAATCCATGTAATTTATCCAAGAAATGAGTCTACTGGGTAAATACAGATTGAGGCCATTTTTAGAGTCATATTTATTTACTCTACACACCTCGGGTCCATGGAATAAATAAATATTGGAGCCGTGCAGTCCGTATTCAAGCACCTCATGAAAATGTATGTTGACACTAGGTGTGCAAGAAGCTGCTCTTCCATGTTTTATATCTGAGCTGTCCAACCTGATGTCTGTGTCTGTGTCTGTGTCTGTGTGGGGGGGAGGGAGCAAATGGAACCATTTTTATAGGTGCAATTACTCCCCTGCATTCCCGACACCTCCCTCCAGCCCCCATCAAAGGAGATTTGAGATCAGTCTCTGAAACTTTCCACACTTCCCTCTTTTATTTTTTTTTCCTCAAAGCACTCTGGACTGTGCCCACTCCTGCCTCCCAAGTGAGTTTCATAATTAATTCCTTTCAGTCCCCCCCCCCCCACACACACACACTTCTTTCTTCAGAAAGGCATGGAGTTCTTGGCTATAAACACATCTCAATGGCTGGGTCTTAAAATCGGTGACTCTCTTTTTCTTTGTTCTCTTCCCACAGGCCTAGGAGTTGAGATCCTTCAGACATTTTATTGATTTTTCTCCCGCACCCCCCAACTCCTCCCCCGCTTTGGACTCATACATGCTAATTGTACCTCAGTAGCAAAACAATCTTATTATCATGTTAATTAGTGGGAGGGCTGTTGAGACTTTCCACTTCATTACCTACTAATTTCAAGATAAATGAATCCACAGGTTACTAAGTAAATAAGGTCACCTATCAAGCACTGGTAAACGTGTTTGTAAACAGGGGGTGGGGGGGTCGTTGGAGAGGAAACATTTTTGGTTTTCAAATGAGTGGATTGAGTGGGGTGGGTTTCCGGTAGAGCTGGGAGTTCCCTCCCCCTCTTTGCTCCCCCCCCCAAGGGTCTGGGGGCGTCCTGTCCCTGAAGTCCTTTGTCAGTGGAAAGGGGGCTTTGGCTGTCCACCTGGGTTCCCTGTAGGGGGTTTCCTATTAGGACTCTCAAAGGACTCTTTGTGGTCTCATTCATTCTGCGTGGTGTGGCGCTCACTGGTGTGGCTTTTGTAGAAACAGGCCCCGCTGGAGACCCTGGAGAGGGATAGGCCAGTGGGCAGCGTGGCGGCAGCCCATATGGTGAGAGGCGGCCATGGTCCTGCCTAGTTTCTCTGGCCTCGGCTTTAGGAGGAAAGAGAAAGGTATCTGAAGTTATGATTTCTAGAGGGTCTCCTGTCAGAAAGCGAACAGGGAAAAACAGGCGGGCCAGGGGCCTTTTACCTTCAAAGACTAAACAAAAGGAAAGATGAAAGTGATTTTTCTCAGTCCTTTTGTCCATTTGCCTTTCAAAAGGTCACCAGGAACCTGCTCTTGTTTTCCCTATTAATCTCTTTCTTCTTCTTCTTCTTTTTAATACTAGCATTTCAAAAAGAATAAGAATTCAAGAGAAAGAAAAGAGAAAGAGGAAGAAAAGAAAAGGAAAGAGAATAAAAAGGGAAAGAAAGGAAAAGAAAAAAAGAAAGAAAAAAAAAAAAAGAGTTTTTGTCATTTTTACCACCAGGAGGTTTCAGCCTGCAATCTGGTTCATGCTCTGTTCAGTGCATGGAACCTCCAGGGGTGTCCTCAGCCCACAGGCCCCCCCCACCCCCTTCCCAATCTCACTGGCATCTGCGGAAACATCGAATTCTCCCATTCTTTATTTTTTTAATTAAGATAATAAATTGGTCTCAAATTATCCCTGAAATCAGACCAGTGTTGATTACAATGGGGCTCATGCTGGGATAGCTGAAGATGATGTTATTTTTATTCCTTTTCAACGAGATCTTAATCTCTCCCTGCATGTAAACAAATTGTCACTGTAACCTTGTTCTAATCTCCCAGCTGAAGACCTTTATGTCTTGGGGAGATAACAGATCGGGCCAAGATTTCATCAGTACTTCAGCTTGCTGGGCTAGGCTACACGTTTCACTCTCACTGACTGGGTCTTTAAACATCGAAGGGGAGTTAATAACTACATCTGACATGAAAAGCTCCACGGAAAGCTTTGAAAGCAGGAAGTGGCATGCAGTTAAGCATTCCCCAAAATGCAAACCACTGGTCTGGTGGGGAGAAATGGTGCTTTTGCTTCCTGAAGAAGGACCTGAAACATCCGGGCATTTCAGGTGGTGGGGAGGTGGGAGAGACACAGGCAAGGACCACAGCACAGAGACTTGCAGAGATAGAGAGACTCAAAGAGAGACGGGATGTAGAAAGGCAGGGAGGAAAAATGAGAAAGGGAGAGAGTTGGACAAGTGATTGAGCCAGCAGCTGATAGGCGCAACTTGCCCCCCTTGGCTTTTAACTTTTGTGCAAAAACATCCCAGCTAGAAATGGGAGACCGGTGATCTCCCCAACAATATCCAGCTATCTGCCCTGTGTCGACTGGTCTTATACCTTTGACAGGCTAGTTCTTACAATGTCAGCAGGCACTGATGAGCAAGAGACAGTTAAACCAAGATGTCCGAGGACCCCAGTTCAAACCCACCTCCCCTCAAAAAGGTTGGGTTTGTTTGTTTTGCAGTCAGTTAAAAGACATGGCCAGGACATCACAGACGCTCAAGATAGATTAAAGTAATTGACAGCAGGAGTTAAGTATGGGGTGTGGCGTGAATAATCTCCTGGGAAACTTCACCCTGGATTCCAGTGCGGACACACACACACACACACACACACACACACACACACACACACACACATACCCTCATAGATATTTTTAGATACTTTTCCCATTTTTAGGGTTTATCCTTGAATCCCCTGGTTCTGTGATTTCTCCATTCTTTCCTTTTCTTAACAAATTTGTTTAAACAGAGAGAGAGAGGAAGAAAAAGAGTTTGATTCATGACTGATTTTTCTTTATCATAACCAGGGGACTGTGATCACCAAAAGGGGGTGACTCAATGAAGGTTAGAAGTCTCTAAGTTCATTCATCTGATCTCTAAAACATACTTTTTCTTTGGAAAGGACATGGGCTTCCTGGTGCAAGAATTTTTGAGGGGAAAAAGTCATGGAATGTGGTTCAGCCTTCCAATCTCTGAGGCTTCATACAATGGAATGAAATAGCAAGCCCTTTCCCCACCAGATTAAAAAAAATAATATAGAGAAGTGAATGTACATAAAATATGAACGGCAGTGAATGAGTGGTTATACACCTGGTAAAGCACACACAATACCATGTGCAAGGACCCAGGTTCAAGACCCTGGTCCCCACCTGTAGGGGAGAAGCTTCATGAACGGTGACCTAAGTAGAGTTGCAGGTCTCTCTCTCTATATATATATCCCTAGCTCCTTTTTCCTTCTCAATTTCTGTGTCTGTGTATCAAAATAAAATATTTTTTTCAAACTCTAAAAAAAAAAGTAAAGCAAGGGAGTGGTAGCACAGTGGGTTGAGTGCTGGTGTATGTACTGGCTTAAGGATCCCAGTTCAAGCGCCCCCTTACCCCCCGCTCCCCACCTGCAGGGGAGTCACTTCAGAGGTGAAGCAGATCTGCAGTTGTCTATCTTTCTCTCCCCCCTCTGTCTTCCCCTCCTCTCTCCATTTCTCTCTGTCCTATCCAAAAACGATGCCATCAACAGCAACAATAATGACTACAACAATAAAGTAACAAGGGCAACAAAAGGGGATAAATAAATAAATAAATATTTAAAAAGAAGTAAAACAAGTGGCTTTCTCTCAAGAACTAGAAAGATAATTAAAACAATAAAGCTATTCAACAACTGTTCATTTTCACCACCCTCCCTCCCAACCCAGAACACACCAGCATCTGAACTAAAATACCATTAGTCATAGGACAAAAGCAACTGCTTAAGATCTAAGTAAACAGGTCTTTGGCCCACCAGACAAATGATTAGTTTATAGGAGAAGCTGCTTGGCCATTTCAGTCATGCTGTGAAAAATAGACCAGCACATAGGAAATTTCTTCTGAGGTCAGGGACTTCTTCTCTCTTTCATTTCTCCAGAGTCATTTTTTTTCCTTCTTCTTTAAGAAACACTGGCTTCTATAATATTAGGTGATGTTTAAGTGCCTGCTGGGTATTAGTCTGCTTAATTTTATTTTTCATTAAGTCAAAGGATTTGCACATAATTGCTTTCCCTCCAGGCTTCCACACTCACCTGTGGTCACCAGCCACAATTGAGCTAGACAAAGGTGGCTTTTCTTGAAGTTCTCTCATTTCTTTTTTCCTAAGTAACTAACTCTCAGAGGCTTACGTCAGGTCACTGGTCTACTTCCTTTTTGACTATGACATTTATTACTTTTTTTTTTTTTTGCTTTTGAGTATATGAGTAAGACGTTCATTAAAGAACATTTGGCCAGAAGCAGTCACATGTATTTCCTACCATTTATTGAGCTCTTCTTATTTGCAAGACTCTTGTAAATCTTACTGCCTCGGGGAGGCATAGGGTACTTACTAGTCCTTACTCTTTATCGCAGAGTTGAGTAGTAAGAGGAGAAGACTGAACTGGGAGGACTAGATTGTGCACTTGCCTTTCCATCCTTCCGGATGATGTTATCTAAAAGCAGCAATTACAGAAGAGGGGGCAAGTCTAACGAATGTGAAGGGTCTTTTCTTTTTGTTGTAGCTGCTATCGCTGTTGCTTCATCACTCTAGACGGACCTTTTCAGAGAGAGATAGAGAGAGAGAAAGACAAAACAATCCTGGAAGAGCAGTAGCTTCCTTCAGTGGACCAGGAGCAGGGTTTGAACCTGCATCATGCCCATGGCAAAGCAGTTGCACTGTCCACTGAGTCATTTTTGCTACTTCACTACCTTGCCTTCAAAAGAGCAATTTCTCAAGAAGCTTGTATCTGAACCCAGCTAGGGGATAGCATATATATATATATATATATATATATATATATATATATATATATATATATATATATATATATATATATTGCCTCTAGGGGTGCCCACACCATGAATCCACTGCTCCTGGAGGCCATTTTTTCCCCATTTTTTGTTGCCCTCGATGTTGTTGTTATTGTTATTGTTGTCATTGCTGTCATCGTTGTTGGATAGGACAGAGAGAAATTAAGAGAGGAGGGGAAGACAGAGCTGTAAAGAAGATAGACACCTGCAGACCTGCTTCACCACTTGTGAGGTGACACTCCTACAGGTGGGGAGCGTGGGGGCTTGAACCAGGATCCTCACATGGGTCCTTGCACTTCATGCCATGTGCTTTTAACCTGCTGTGCTACCACTCGACCCCCAGCATTTGTTTTTATAGCTAACATGGAAATGTTCAAATCTTGTCCCAGGATTCATTCAAAGATAGAATATGGAATGTCTTAGTTTGCTTCAGCTGTTAGAACAACAACAACAACAACAACAACAACAAAAACCTGGGTGATTTAGAGACAAGAGACCCAGCTGCTCACAGTGCTGGAAGCTGCAAGTTTGAGGTCAGGGTAGCAACCTGTGTGCATGGAGATTCTCCTCAGGGTGTGTCTCTTCTGGAGAGGGAACGACCTAAGTCCTTTCCATAGCCCCACCTATCGACAAATCTCTTTTCCCTAGTTAGGGTTTCCATACATGAATTTAACAGAGACTGAAAACACACACATCCAGATTGTAGCATTTGGTGAATTAACTTCATTGTCGTTCCTCCTTATTTTTTTTTTCTTTAAAGAATATTATCTTTAGAGGAATACAGAGATCGAGAGGTGAGAGTACTGCTCAATTCTGGCATATGGTGCTACTGGGAATTGAATCCATGATCTCTGGGGGTGGGGGTGGGGTGGTCAGGCTTGCAAGTCCTGTGCTCTATTGCTGAGATATCTCCTTTCCTTCTACCTCCCCCCCATTCTTTCTGTTTTCACCTCTAATAAAGCATTCATCTTCCAACTTACGTGAGGACTCAAAGAAGAAGATGTGTATCACTTAACACAATGAATATAAACTAAAACAAAAATGGGAGAACTCATCACAAGCACACATAACAATGGCACCTGTCCGAATCACACAGCTTTATTTTCTAGCATACATTTCTGAGTTTAATATTACACACTGAATACCTCCTATTTCAGCTAATAGTCTCTTAACAGTGATGCTTTTCTTCAAGTTTCACTATGATTGATGTAATCTAACGATTCTCTTTCTTATTGTACTTTGAATTCACTTCAGATTTTCCATTTCAAATAATACATTAATGTGACCATACGTGAATCAGTGAGCATCTTCTGCCCCACCCCCAGAATTCTTGCAAAAAAAACATTGAGTCAAAATGTATGCACATTTCCAAAGCTTTTGGCAAATATTGCCAAATGTTCTTCTGAAAGGAATGCAAATCCACACTCTAGTAAGATCATGAGATGTAATTTTTTTTTGCTTTAGCCAATAAAAATTACAATTTTTAATATGAAGGACTCTAGTGCTTCAATGTTCTTTTCCAAATAAAACATTTTTTTACTTCTTTAATTTCTAGTGTCAATGGAAGCATATTTCCATTGGCTAATCACAAAGAATTTTGTTATTTTTTTCCATGTTTTGTTGTCTGTATATCTTATTTTAAAGAACTCATTATAGATTATGAATTTTCAATTTAAGTGCCTTTTAATTATATATGTATATCATGCAGAAAATTTAATGTTAAGTATTTAAATATGTCTTTTATACTCTCTCACTTTGCACTGATACTTAGAAAGCGATAGTTCAGTTTTTCCTTATGATTTTACTTCTGTGGTTACTGGAACTAGAATTTAGTTTTCCTTTTAACCAAAATGTTGACATAGGGCCTAATAAGTAGCATGTCCTTGGGATTGCATATACACTATCTCATTTAATTCTTAAAGAAGAAAAAAAAAGTAATATAAACTGTTAATATATCCCTTTCACAGATGAAGAATCAGACTTGTTCTGAGTCTAGGAAAATATCACCTTGCTGAATTGTAATTAAAATTCAGCCATGATTAACTCAAAATATGAAACACATGGAATTTAGAATCATAAAATTATCTCTCTTGTGTCTATCAGCAGGCAGTGGTAGGTATATGGCTCAAAAACCCTGGAAGAATGGATGGATGGATGGATGGATGGATGGATGGATAGATGGATGGGTTAGAAGTCAAAAATGACAATTTATTAGCCTGACCAATATGTCTTTTTCTGCTTGGTAGACCATTATTCTGATTTCAGCTGTAGTCAATTCACTAGCTCCCTAACTTCCAGATGAGCTAGACTATTTTGGGGACATGATATATTCATTGGGTCAAAGTCACTGGTGCAGATAAGAACTTCTCCAGATTTGAAGTCAATCTGTGAGGGAGTGCCTGAACTGAGTCAGAGCAAAAGCTCATGAAGTCCATTGTTTAGAATTTAATCTCAGCTTCTTAGCTCTGTGACACCAGCCACACAAGATAACTAACCTCAGTTAGTTAAAACTGTGCCTCAGTTTTACCATTTGCACAGTTACTGGTCCCAGAGAAATTTAGTTTTTGTTTCATTTATTTTGTTACAGATCAATAAATGAATAAATACAAAGCCTTCTAAACACTATCTGGCATATTGTGATATATCAATAGATGCCACTAATTATTATTTGCTCCCTTATACATGATATTTTAGATTATTGTAAACATTAGCAAAATTGCATGTAATTTCCCTAGTTCAATAACATACTTCCCCAGGGGAAAAAAAAAAGTGTCTGAGTGTAGAACTCTCCAAATGGACTGAGATTAACCCTCCTTAAGGGGTGCACACAGTTATGCTGAAGTTTCTAACACTGTGCTATACTTTCTTTAAAATTGCTAGCCACAAGCGCACTGACCAGCATAAGGATCCCCGTTTGGGCCTCCGGCTCCCCGGCTCCCCACCTACAGGGGAGTCGTTTCACAGGTGGTGAAGCAGGTCTGCAGGTGTCTATCTTTCTCTCCTCCTCTCTGTCTTTCCCTCTTTTCTCCATTTCTCTCTGTCCTATCCAACAACAACGACATCAATAACAACCACAATAATAACTACAACAACCATTAAAAAAAATGTTAGCCACAGTTTAGCTCATACATTAGATGTGAGGTTTCTATACTCATTGAGATTGCATCATAAGGATCATCTTATTTGGAATCTGGAACAATCTGTATGCAGACTGGATCTAAACTGGGTTTGGCAGTGTCTATGTCTTGATGGAAAGCAAAACTTAAGGAACTGCTTGTTCAGCATTCTTATGACTTTCTACACTCAAGTGTGTGGTCAGGGTCAGTGTGTGTGTGTGTGTGTGTGTGTGTGTGTGTGTGTGTGTGTGTGTGTGTGTGTGTGTTTAATGTAGACAAATTGAAGCTGCCTAATACTGGAAGAGTAGACAATGGCATAGCAGCTGTAAAAATTACCAGGTCTGAGTGCCAAGAGACTTCATGGAGTGCATCCTTGAGATCATATATCCAGCAAAACAAAACTCACATCCATCTTCTCCCATAGAACCTCAGCTGCCCTCCATACATATATCCACAGCACTGTCTGCACTGTCAGAAGGCAAAACAGACACCCACACAAAGAAAAAAAAATGGCCCCAGATAACCAGAGTTCGAAGTTTACACTAGAGAAGCACCCTATCTTTGGATAAGCAGCATCTCTGGGAGAGACCAATGCTTCTTCCCAGATTTCTGAAATCTTCTCCCCTCAAGTGTAATCTACAATTTGCTCCTTGCACCCACCTCACCATCACCACTTCTCCAAACAAACGCCCAGGAACTTTGATAGTAGGAAAATGTTTGCATTGGTGAGAGGCCAGGTAATAAGTCACTTTGTGTGAAGCTGAACAAAAGCAAGAGAGTTGCAAAACCCCCTTGTTAGTGATTTAATTTATAAAATTAAAAAAAAAGTTAATCACTGAATAGCTCTGTTGAAACAACAGCAGAAGATGCTGTAAAAACAATCATCCATGTCTGACAAGAAACGGATTTCTTTCTAGTACTTTATACACGCCAAGTTGAAACTGTATACTAACAAAACAAAAGTCTTACAACTGCTCAGATGACAGCCAAAGGGAAAAGTGGTGACAATAAGTGGTTGTATCTGTAGTTTTGCAGCAAACACACCTCTGTTTATTGGAACATGAAAAAGCCATTAAAGTAAAAGGCAATTTTAACAAAAGAATTCCTTTTTGAAGAGAAGTAGACTACCATGAAAATCAACTGCTCGATTTGATAACAGTGTTACTCAAACAAACACAGATGTTGAGAACATGATGTGTTGCCTATGAGCTGGGCAGGAAATGAAGACATTGCAGACTTGTGCACACCACTGTACAATCAGAGGGAGTTTTACTTTTCTTTTCTCTTCTTTTCTTTTCTTTTCTTTTCTTTTCTTTTCTGGCAAATTCTCCCAGGACTGGATATACTAACAGGTTGCTTTGGAATCATAGAAAATATGATCTCATTAGCTCCTGATTTGTTATTCACTCTATCACACCCACAAAGTAAATTACAATGCATTAATGTAGTTCGTGTGGTTTGTAATGTGCATGGGGATACAATAAACTTTTATTAGGGAAGTGTGATGGCATGTTTGTGCTAGGAAATCAGCATCCAGCTCTGATTCAACAGCCAATCCCATGGCCCAGTGGAACATTCTCATAATGATGTAATAAAATTTGACTCTGATATTGTAAACTATGTTTATGGTAAGGCTGTTGGGATATTTTTATGCAATCTTATTAGAGCAGGTGCCTAAACCTATTATATTTTGTAGTCCAATTTTGGTGGAATTTTTTAAAATGTCAAATTCCTAATCATGAACTTGGAGTGCTGAAATGACCACCTTCTGATGCACAGTATAACTTGCAGTGGTCCCTCATCCACGCTCACTCCTATGCCTTAGTTAGCAAATGGCTGGGGAGAGCAGAGGTCTAAATGGGCATCCAGTCAGTTATTAAATACTATTGCTCATCTTGTGAGACTTTCTCATAATCTCTATAATAATTTCCCACCAAGTTGCAGACAGACACTACCATGACACCAGCCTGACTTCCCCAGGCAGACGACCTCACCAATGTGTCCTGGAACCTCACCTCCCCAGACCGCTACCCCACTAGAGAAAGACAGAAACAGGATGGGGGTAGGGATTGACCTTCCAATGCCCATGTCCAGTGAAGAAACAATTACAGAAACCAGACCTTCCACTTTCTTCTGCACCCTATAAAGAATCTGGTCTAGGGGAGTTGGGTGGTAGCGCTGTGGGTTAAGTGCACGTGGCACAAAGCACAAGGACTGGAGTAAGGATCCCAGTTCGAGCCCCTAACTCTCCACCTGCAGGGAAGTTGCTTCACAGGCGGTGAAGCAGGTCTGCAGGTGTCTATCTTTCTCTCCCTCTCTGTCTTCCCCTCCTCTCTCCATGTCTCTCTGTCCTATCCAACAACAATGACATCATTAACAACATCAATAATAACTACAACAATAAAACAACAAGGGCAACAAAAGGGAATAAATAAATATTAAAAAAAAAAAAAGAATCTGGTCCAGTGGTCTGGGAGATGGTGAATTGGATAAAGCACTGGACTCTCAGGCATGAGGTTCTGAGTTCAATCCCCGCCAGCACATGTACCAGAATGATGTCTGGTTCTTTCTCTCCTATCTTTCTCATAAATAAATAAAATATTTTAAAGAAAGGGGGGAAGTAAGGCGGAAGTGCAGCAGGTTCAGCGCAGGTGGCGCAAAGCACAAGGACCAGAGTAAAGATCCCGGTTCGAGCTCTGGCTCCCCACCTGCAGGGGAGTCGCTTCACAGGCGGTGAAGCAGGTCTGCAGGTGTCTGTCTTTCTCTCCCCCTCTATGCCTTCCCCTCCTCTCTCCATTTCTTTCTGTCCTATCTAACAACGATGACATCAATAACAACAATAGTAGTTACTACAATAATAAAACAACAAAAGGGAATAAATAAATATTTTTAAAAAGTGAAAAAAAAATCTCTATACTCCCAGAGAGGATAAAAGAATAGGAAAGCTTCCAGTGGAGGGGAGGGGACATGAAACTCTGTTGGTGGGAACTGTGTGGAATTGTACCCCTGTTGTCTTACAATTTCGTTAATTGTTATCAAATCACTACAAAATTAAAAAAAAATTCTATAAGGTTGTGTACTTGTACAATTATGTCCTGCATTCTCTCTGTTGAGCATAATGTAATCTTTACTCTGCTTTTCTCAGTGATGACTACTTTCTCCTTCTGAACTACCATCCTTTCAAGGTTAGAGCGGGTTTGAGGGAGTCCCATGTGCCTGCAGTGGCATTAGTAGGACAGGAGCTCCAGAGATTTGCTTGGGAAGGAGTGAGAAGCCATTCATAGTTAAGGCTGGGAAGGGACTTAGGCTAGGAAAACCCCACTTTTCAGAGGAGGATGAATTCCTCAAAAGTGGAATCCACTGATGCACATTTTAGGGGAGACTTTTCATCACTTTAGAGGATTTATTTCATTTATTTCCTGTGATATAGAAAGAGGGGGAAATCAGAATTTCAGTATACCTGGTGCCATAGATTGAACTGGGAGCCTTGAGTATGCTAGTTCCACACTCTACCAGCTGAGTTAGTTCCCAGACCTTAAGGAGAAGGTGTGTGTGTGTGTGTGTGTGTGTGTGTGTGTGTGTGTGTGTGTGTGTGTGTGCGTGTGTGTGTGCATGCAAATGCTTGCAACTGATTTTTTTCTCTCTCATCATTTACATTTTCCCATCATGCTTCTACACTATCATTCCAAATGTCATCATTCTAAAGATCATCGTGTTAGACTTCCAATGTGTAGGAGATTGAGTTGGACTGAGTTAGTAAGAGGCATGGCTCTTATTCGTTCATCTTCACAGTGTGTGAAGACTGAATGTGTTTGGCTATCACAGCCATAGAACAAGGAGGTGGAGAAATGTTGATTCTCAAATGTAAAACAAAGGATCCTTCAAAAGACCAAGACAAAATAGACACTACACTCTGTAAACACACACACACATATTCATGGATTGATAAAAATAAATAAACACTATGTTGAAATATTGCACCAAAGTCAAAGATTCTGGGGTGGGTGGAGGAGAGAGTGCAGGTCCAAAAAGGATGACAGAGGACCTAGCGAGAATTGTATTGTTCTATGGAAAACTGGGAAATGTTATGCATGTACAAACTATTGTATTTACTGTCTAATGTAAAACATTAATTTCCCAATAAAGAAATTATAAATAAGTAAACACTATGAAGTTATAGTGTGTGTGTGTGCATGTGTGTGTGTGTGTGTGTGTGTGTGTATGAAATATAGGTCAGACCTTCTTTTAAGATCAATATACAAATCACATCCATTTTTAAGGAAAGTGTTAAAATCTGTTGCTAAAATCTGTTGCTAAATTGGCCTCAAGTGTTTCAAAGTCATGGAATTCAAATATTCTTCAAACTGGATAGCTCTTCCTATCAGGTATGGATTATAAATCATAGGCTGCATACTGTCCTTGGGCTACCAGGGATGGAGAAATTTGAATGTAAGATAGCCCACACCTCAACACAACAGTGCGAGAATGTCCCTTCCAAACACAATGGGTAGCAGACATTGATGGAGAGGAACCAGAGTAAAGATTTTCCCTTCATGGCACACAAGTGCATTCAGTGACCACTCAGAAAACTGCTGTCAATAACCTACTATGCCTAGAGTGTGCATGGTACTTTAATATGATTTCAGGTAACTTCATCTATTTTGTCACTGCTCCATCTTTGTTACAAAAAGTCCCAAATGCAGTGGAATGCCCCCTCAGCCTGGGAAACAGAAAGTAAGTTATTGAACTTTCTAAGCCTTTCCATCTTTCTGTCTTGATTTCCTCTTCTGCTGAATATGAGGTCTTCAACTAATGCAAAGTCCTAAGTTCCTTTAAATAACCTGGCATCTACAATGACCTGTTCATGTCATCACATTTCCCTTGGTGCATTTGTTCCTGGGGAAATTCAAGCTGAATTTCATAGAGATTCAACGTATCACAGTGGTACATGAAAACTTAGTGAAGAGCCCCGCCCCACTAGGGAAAGAGAGAGACAGACTGGGAATATGGACTGACCTGCTAATGCCACACGTTCAGTGGGGAAGCAATTACAGAAGCCAGACCTTCCACCTTCCGCACCCCTTAATGATCCTGGGTCCATACTCCCAGAGGGATAAAGACTAGGGAAGCTATCAAGGTTGGGGGTGGGGAATAGGATAGGGAGTTCTGGTGGTGGTGGGAATTGTGTGGAACTGGACCCCTTGTATCCTACAGTCTTGTCAATATCTCCATTTTATAAGTAAAAAAAATTTAAAAATATTAAACAAGAAGGTAGATAGTAACTTTGGATACCACAAAGACCAATGCACATGTCTAAAACCCTCAAACCTGAATATAAATTGCAAAGAAGACCCTCAACAAGTCATGTAGTTAACAGCGACATCCAAGAAAGAGGATTTTTCTTTTCTTTCTTTTTTGCCTCCAAGGTTATTGCTGGGGCTTGGTGACTGCATCATAAATCCACAGTTTCTGGAGGCTATTTTTCCCTTTTTGTTGTCCTTGTTCTCTCTCTCCCTTTTTAAATCATTGTTGTGGTTGTTATCATTATTGTTATTATTGATGTCATTGTTGCTGTACAGGACAGAGAGAAATGGAGAGAGGAGGAGGAGACAGAGAGGGGAGAGAAAGCTAGACACCTGCAGACCTGCTTCACCGCCTGTGAAGTGATTGATTCCCCTGCAGGTGGGGAGCCGGGGGCTCGAACTGGGATACTTACTCCAGTCCCTGAGCTTTGTGCCACGTGTTTCCAACCCGCTGTGCTACCGCCCGACTCCCAAGAGAGGATTTTTCAATTGATTGATGTCTTTTAAAACGGTTTCAAGATTGGGGGCAGGTGGTAATGCACCTGGTTGTGTGCACACATTACAGTGTGCAAGGATCAGGGTTTGAGCCCCAGGTCCCCACCTGCAGGAGAAAAGCTTTATAAGTGCAGGTGGGTCTCTGTCTCTCTTTCTCTCTATCTTCCTCCT